>NW_017729016.1:10204731-10206803 GCF_001723915.1 Gavialis gangeticus
GGCCATTAATGGAGTAGAAGTAATTACTATTAATCTAAAGTAAGTGTGTGTGTGTCTGAAACAGCGTTGCAGAAGCCCATGGCAGGACAACACTGAGGGCAGTGGGACTACAGTAATTTCCACTGCTGTAGGTCGGGCTCATTTCACAATCCTCCAGTCCCTGCCTACATCATGTCTAATTTCTCATCCACAACTCACACCATACTTATAGGACAATCTCACTGCACTTCTCCACCAACTTGGAGGAGCATATGGCTCAAGAGATGTGCCTGAGGTCATCTCCTCCCCCCACATGACCTAAGACTTTTATTTTTTTCTTGTTTAAGTCTTCCACATCCCATATTGAGAACAGCCGGCACCAAATGCACAAGTGCCTGGCCATTCGTCACAGAGAAACAAGGCTGGAGGGATCTCTAGAAGACATCTAGTCCAACCTCCGCCCAGGACAGGTCACTCCCTACCAAGACCATCCCAGCCAAGTGCTGGACTGACCTGCTCTCAAAAACTTTTAAGGATGGATATTTCTTCATATGAATATGCCCCTCCATCTCCTCAGTTTTTTCAGCTAACCCTTCAGCTCCAAACTCAGTATAGATGCTTTCCATTGCTTGCTACTCTCACGCGTAGCCCTGGCAAGCAGCATGCGTTTATGAAAGAGGCTGCCAACCAGGATCAGCCTACTTCCAGTATCTCAGAACCTGATTTACTACTGTTCATATTAAGTCCTAATTCATGTATCAAATGGTAGGAAGAGATATGGGCTCTCTTTAATAATATGTTAAAATAATCAAAGCAGAAAGGCTTTGTTTTTTGTTGTTTGTTTTTCCCTCTGCAAATATATATTTACAGAACAACATTTGATTCACCACATTCACAGCCCTTATATGTTTGTTTTCCATGGACAGCAAGCACCCACCCAGAAGCTTACAGGAAAAGGATTTTTTTAGGTTGGACCAAGCATCTGTTGAAGTACACAGAAAGATTTTCAATGACCCAAATAAGCAAAGGATCTGCTCTTCAGATTCAGTCCTGCAAAGTACTGAAAAAAACTAACCCCCTGCTCCCTTCCCCTCACCTTCTCCATCACAAGGACTTTGGTTCTAATGCTCAGACGATTTGCGGAAATATTCATGCCCTGTTGGGTTACTACTCTGCAGTTTCCAATCAGGGAACAAAAGCCATATGACATGCATAGCTGACCAGCAATCACAAATTCACAAATCATTTGCAATAATGAGTATACTTGAGTATCTAACAGTCTGTTCACAAGCAATTTTGAAGTAGAATAAAGGTGAAATTCATCCAGGTAACTTAATGACTGCAAATTATTTTCTCTTGTTTAACAGTACTCCACACTGAACTGCACCTGCCATGCAAAGGCTTGTAAATACTTCACAGACAGTAATGCAGCAGCACAATGTTACATAATGGGAGAAAGTTACCTCCTTTCTGCTCAGAAGTCAACCAGGATCTATGGTAGATCCTAGAAAAGAAACCAGCAATGGGGATTTCAAGTGATTGTGGGGCCTCACGTCAGATACTTCTCAGGAGCTTGATATCTCATTGAAAGCCAAGGCAGCTCTGCACAAAAAAAGCATTTACATTCCCTTAAAAGTTTCAGATTCAGAGGTGTTTTTTCAGTCATTCTGAATCCGGACAAAATGAGAAGATCCAAACAATTTTCATGGACTGGGAATTACAGAAGGGTTGAGAACAGGCCTCCTTGTTTCTGTTTCTCAGTAGGCCCAGAAGGGCACTAGATGTTTATCTTCTCTTTTACCCTTTGACTGTGCTTCCCCTTAATCCACTGCACCAGGAAGAAGAGAATAAATGAATGAGTCCAAGTGAAGAGGCAGAAAACTTGCTTATGGAGACTGTAGTAATAGTTTTGTCTCGAGCAGGCCTGTAGTGCTGGATAAAGTAGGTTTGCTTCTGCTCTCTATCCACTGTAACACTTTGAATGGTGAACAGTAGGGCTAGGTACAGACATTCAGAAAGCCCGAGGAATCGATATGTTATGCAGTTTCCTATAAGTGGCATAGTTTAGACTGGTAGCAAACAGAGCCACAGTC
>NW_017729016.1:10211803-10215084 GCF_001723915.1 Gavialis gangeticus
ATGGTGAACAGTAGGGCTAGGTACAGACATTCAGAAAGCCCGAGGAATCGATATGTTATGCAGTTTCCTATAAGTGGCATAGTTTAGACTGGTAGCAAACAGAGCCATAGTCACCCTTTGTGGGGGGGCAGGTTGTAAATCTTAGACTGGGTTCTGCCATTTTTAAACCAGTCTACGTGTGCTGAGCTTCTGATCTGTTATGGGTATAGACCAGTTTTGTGTGCTGAACTCCTGTTCTATTATTGGCATAGTCTGGTTTCTGATCATTCATACTGGTAAGTGTGTTAATGTCCGTACCTGGCCTAAGTAGTTTTTTAAGCCAACCAAATGAACTGAAAAGCAAGAGAGTGAAGGCTTCAACTTCTCACTAGAAGGAATTATTTTTTTTTCCAAATTAATTTTCATTGCTGGGGGGGGGAAGAAGACCTTATGCAGCATGAATACATTTATGTTCCATGGGTTTGGGAAAATTCATATTTCATTAAATGAACCTAGAAGTAAATTATTTTCCTCTTTCCCCTTGCTCCTCCTCCCTTTACTCCATGTTATCCTCCTGCTAGCTTTTCAGTAGCAAATTAGAAAAGCAGGCCAAGGAGGAAAGGGAAGAGAGAGGAGAAAACACACCCCGAAAATAGAAAAATATCACAATTCCTTAAATGCTTTAAAATAAAGAATAAACAAATTATTTTTTTTGCAAAAATCTCATTGGTGTAATAAAAGATCTCATCTCTACCCCAAGTTCTAATTCCTTTTACCTCTAGACCAATACGGCTACAACCTGAAACATTTTCCTTTTTTTTTTTTTTTTTTTTAGAAGTCCTCAGATAAAGCTTTGCTCTTCATTCCCCAGTCTTGCATGACAAACGTGGCTTGGCACTTTTCCCCATACACAATAAATAAATAACTATAAACAGAAAGCAGTAAAGCTCTTTCAATCCACTCTTCTTATTTATATGCAAACTAAAGAAATCAGGTTCCCAACCATCAGGGATGCATAGCAATACATAGTATTTCCAAGACCCTTTACCACTCAGTCGCAGCAGAAGCACCCAACTCATTTCTGCTGATTGCGGCATGTTACCAAGGAAAAGGGGGTTTCACAAAGCAAAGTCTTTCCTCTTCTTTGATTTGCTACCTGCTTCAAGAGGCACATAATGAGTTGGTAGTATTGTACCAGTGCTTGGCAGAGTAATGACTATTCAGCCTAAACCTCTTCCTCTTCCCAACTCTAGGAGAGGCAAGAGGGGCAGGGGGGGAAGGGAGTCAAGCAAGGCAAATGTAAATGGTGCTCTAAGCAGAGTAGAAAGGAAGGCTGACTGGGGTGCTTCATACTGTAGCAATGATATTTCAGTGCCTTCTGCTGCTTTCCCTAGAAACAGCCGGTGTCTCACTGAATCAGGGCAAGTTGGAATTTTTGAAGAAAGCATTGCCTCCCAATTCTACCCAATACGCACATACCAGAAGTGCACAGAAAAGGCACGGTGGAAGCAGACAGACAGCTACTCAAATTCATGGGATGGCGCTACACAGCACCATGGGATTGTAGGGATGTAGCTACACAGGTTCCTTCTGAGAGGGCTGATACACCTACCCCAACAGAGTTTGAATCGCTATCCAGATGTTTGATGAATTGCTGGCCTAAAACACTATAGCCCTGAACACAGCTGCGCACACAGCACCACTCCTCCATTTCTGCACTCCCAGAAAAACGACAACTGTAATTTAACCCTGAATTGAAGTTTCATGGGACAGGGGATAGTCTTTTTTTTCCCCTCCAGAGTGTGTCAGCTTTAAATGTGATTTCAGACTGCAGGGCAGGAGGACAGATAATCTAAACTCCACGGCAAGTTTGCTGTCCAGGTATGACTAGCCAAGCTGCAAATGAAAATCTAAAGCCTGTGCTTTTTCCATTTATCAATGTTCCAGAAAGAGAAGAGTGATCCATCAGAACCACTAAGAACTGGGGAGATGGGAGAGCAAAGCTTGTGAAAGCATCCAGCCCGCAGAACTGATTTGCATACTGGATATGCAGGTATGAGAATACTTGCAGCCATTCCTCCTCACTCAGAAACCAGTGGAGCAGCACAAACAAAAGGAGGTAAGAGACTAAACAGAGAAATTATGGGGAACAGAGAGAACACGGCTCACAAGAACAACCAGCCTAACAAGCTGTCTGTTCCACATGATCTTCAAATTAGGGGAGAGATTGCAATTAGTGTGCTAGCAGCCATAATGCTGCAGCCCTTCCTATGCAAGTGCTCCATGGGTGCTTTGAATGCATAGAAGTCAAGTCTCTAAATGTTTTTGGATGCACTGTTATCTTGGAAAAGGACTTTGTTTTTGCTTCTCTTTTCTGATTCAGTCAAGGTTTTCAGTGCTAATAAGCAATAAAGCAAAATGCCAGCAGGTGGGAGTAGGGCTTAACAAATTTGCTGCGACAGCCAGAAGCGCTGAAATTTACACTTTGTTATATGTTCGGCACTAAAGAAGTGTGAAGTTTCAGGGTAGGGCTGCCTTTAGTTTATAACAAGCTAGATAGCCAAAGACAGCCGTTTATATCCTCAGTGAATGCTCAAGCAAACTGACCATGAAAAAAATTCACAGCTAAGTTCCCACCTAAAGAAGAGTCTTTAGAACGTACCATGTGTTGGACTAAAGTTTTCTCGTCCTGCCCACGTGAGTCCTTCCCCCAAGACCTAATCTCAAAACTGGACGTGTTAAGGTGGAGCACTCACATGTCAGGTTTCTGGGGTCACATCACTTCACAGCTCCGAGGGTGTTTTTTCAGTCATTCACTAAATTACAAAATTGGCCAGGTGCCGTATGGTCTCTATTGCTTGGTTTTGCTTTGGGGTTGGACTAGATCAGGGCAGGCAATCACTTTGGCTGGAGGGCCACTTAAAGAGTTTTGGCAAACTGTGGAGGGACACAAAGGTAGCCCCACCCCCTGGTCGCCATCTTGGGACTGGAAGTCCTGCCCCTAACCTCTGACCTTTGCCACTGAAAGTCCCCCAGAAGTCCTCCTTTTGGGAAAGGGATTTGCCATCTTGGAACCAGAAAAAACAAATTATATACTAAAAATCAAACACTGGCAATAGCATTTTTTTAATATTTTGTCCTGATTTGTGTGTGTTTTGTTGTGTATATAGAGGTGATTGCATAATACCTCAAAATGCAGTCTTACTCTAGTATCTTGTAGGGTTGTGTGGAGGGGTAAGGGTAGGTGGGTATGGGGTATGTGTGGGGCTGTAGGAGTGTGTGTGGGTGGGTGAGTGTGTGGG
>NW_017729016.1:10220084-10226846 GCF_001723915.1 Gavialis gangeticus
GCAGCTTCTTTCAGCTGCCACCACCACAGACCCTAGCCCCACAGTACTGGTGGGGACCCGTGCTGCACAGCCCCAACCCCACACACCCCACACTCCTAGCTCAGCAATGGCGGGACGGGACAGAAGCTGCTGCTTAATGAGGGGTGAAAGCAGCCCCTCGCCCTCGGTGCCACCAGTGCTTCCTGGTGTAGCTGCCTGGAGCCTGTACGGGGCTGCCCTGCAGCTCCACTGCTGTCACTGCCACCTCTGGGCTGCCTGGTGGGGCAGTGGTGGCAGCATAGAACAGACACAGGGCAGCCCAGTGCAACGTGGGCTCTGGGAGGCTACACCAGGAAGCGCCAGCCGTGGTGAGGGGGAGGGGCTGCTTTCCACCCACACTGAGCAGCAGCTTCTGTCCCGCACCACTGCTGCTGAGCCTGGGCAAATAAACCTGGAGCAGGTGCGGGGTGCACGGGGTCAGGGCTGTGCAGTGCGGGTCCCCACCAGTACCATGGGGCTGGGGCCGGTGGTGGGGGCAGCTGGAAGGAGCCACTGCCACCTGGGCTGCCTGGAGAGGCAATCCAGCTGTGGAGCCACCCCAGCCCTGCTGCATGCCCAGGGGGCAGCAAGTCATGCCATGGCCAGATGGTGCCTGGGTCAGGGGACCAAGGGACCCACTACGGGCTGGACAAAGACCTACCTCAGGCCAGATCCAGCCCACGGGCCTTATTCTGCCCACCCCTGGACTAGATGGAGGTCCCTTACTGCCCTACTTCTCTACGATTCTCTTTACCATTACATATTGGTTGCTGCTTTAAGGAGAAACTCAGATTTGATACTTTTATATAGATAAGGGTGAGAATGACATTCATAAAATTATTAGTACAGTCAGTTGTGCTCTTATTTCAAACCCAAAGAAGGAAAGAACTGTGTCTTTTCTCCTGTATTGTCCCTGACACTACATAATAATTCACTTCAGTCAGGCTACTTGAACTAATAGAGTCCAAAAATATTGAGATCCATTACTTGGTACAATTAAATCTTTTCAAGAACTTTTAAACTTCTCAAATGCTGGGTATAAAATCCAGATTGTGTGGAGGAGAAAAACCAAGAAGGAAGAAGAAATTATCTGAAATGCTTCCTTATGTTTAACTCACTCCCTTTCAAAAGTGCTCAAATAAAACAAAGCTAAATTGAAACAATAATCTGAGACTTTAGAGTTAAAATTTCAGAAGAAGATATTTTGTTTGCTTGTTTTAATTACCTACTCCAGTTTTAAAAATGCATTATATTTACACAAAAGGGACTTAATTATGTCACATAAATTAACTCCATGTACAAAGGGAAATCAAATACTTTAATTAAGGCTTGTGTGGTAGAAGTGTCCTCATCTAGATACGCGCAAAAGAATACACTTCCAAGACTTTGGAAATCATTTCCATTCTTTATCTCAGCACAGTAACAACATCTTAGAAACAGTGGGATAATTTGCTGCTCCGATGGTTCATGATGGCCTAACGCTTTTGTGGAAGTGAAGAAGTGGTTTGGGTTTTGTTTTTTTTTTTCTTTCCTCTTAGCACAGCCTGCACCTGTGACATGGTCACCCCATTTGCTTTCTACCCCACTTCATCCTGCATACTGTTGCTCCATTCCACTTGCCAATCCTCTGATTCTCCTCTTGCGTACCGCTTATTTTGAGTGGCAGTATATTTCAGGCCATCCACTCCAGCACTGCTTTGTGTCCAAAATGCTGCTGAATAAAGACACTAAGAGGGAGAGAGAGCGTCTCTCTTCATGCCTGGTGGTGAATCTGGCATTGCTTGCACACTGGCTTTGGAACAGCTCAGATGCTGCATGCTTCATATTTTCCTGCGTGCTGCCGCTGCTGCTATTCCTGTTTAACTTCTCTCCGTCTCTGTGTCACTCAGATCACATTCTATGTGTGTTTAAAAAATAGAGCCAAACTGATACCAGAACAGAAATTACCTGAGCTTCCTTAAGTGGAGAGGGTGTCCTCCTAGGTTTTAGCCCTCCAAATTCAAGGATCTCAGGGAGATGGAATAAGATCAAGGCCATCCTCATGAAGGCCCAGTACACCTGCCATTCACTGCAACAGCAATTCCACAGGAACCCTGCTTCTTCGTTGTCTTCAGAGTGGACACGGGAGGGGGGTCTCCGGGCAGACTGGCAAGTCACATGATTGGGTAGCACTCAGGGGGGCATGGGGAGGGAGTGGGGTGGACCAGCACAATGCTGATAGAGCAGCCATCGGGGCTCTCCCCGATGACCTGCAGGAAACTACCCTACAACATCCCTAAAGAAAAAGCTGTTATGAGAACTGGAAAATAAGACCAAAGCTCCTGCCCTTCTTTTTGCTGCCCACCCCAAACTGTCTCCATCCCACGGGCAGTGGTAGAAAGGCTGATCAGGCCTTAGACACTCGCTATGAATCCTGCATCATGATTATCTGAGAACAAGTGGTTCATCCTGGAACGTACTCCACTGTGAGCTGGGTAAATCCTTGTGTCCCTGAAGACTCCACACACACTTCTTCTCCCAAAACTTCCTGTATTGTACTCACAACTAGAACTTAATTTCTGCAGAGACCATTGAGGGAGATGACTTACCACTGAAAGATCAACCCTACAGGACTTGCTTACTCTGTGATCCATCCCCCACAACTCCAACGAACCCACTTGGGGCCTTTGTCTGAGTAAATTCTACTAGATCAGACTCTATCTTAGAAGATTCATCTAAATACATTATTCGCAGATAAATACATCCAATCATCTTCTGTAGTTTCTGCTGTGTTTCTCCTCTTTCCCTTATTATTACTAAAGGCCAGGGAAAAAAATAGTATCAGTCTCTCAGATTATGGAGACTGGCATGGCTTTGTTAAAAGCAGCAGGGCTGTGGTGCTTTACACTCATTGTATACACCCCATGCAAATTGTCATTTTTACTCATTCATCTGTTCCTGACTTTTGATCGTTCTCTAACAGAAAGCATAATAAACTCTCTACTTATGACACTACAAATGGTTTCTGTGAAAATAATTTTGATACTGCAGCTGTTTATGGCTTCTGGTGTTGTGAAAGCAGGAGGGATAGATGAACTCTTGAGACAGATACTTCATTGCTTCAAAGTACAGCTTTGCTGCATATGTTCCATCAGGTACCAGATTGTCTTTAATCAGTATTTTTTCCCCCCAAACTAGAGTGTCTGTATGAGAGAGAGAGAGAGTATATTAGCCCTTTTCCTTTAATGTATATATTTTTAATGGGTGTAATGAAAAGACATCAAATTTATATGCAAATGCATATTCTTTTCCTAGGTGTGCAGGCTACCAGAAACTTGACTAAAACACTCGTTGTATCAACACAGCTCCAAGCATGTATATCGATGCCTATATAGATACTTATTTGAGGAATTAGCAGGGGTGGGCAAAGTCCAGCCTGCAGGTGGGATCAGATCCACAGCCGACTCTATTTCCCAGCAGCCCCTGCCCATGTCTCTGTGGCTGGTTTCCAAAGAGACCCCAGCAGCGGCAGCACTGTGACAGCGCAGGGCCAGAGTTTCCATGGAGACTGGCCCCAGTAGCGCTGGCAGGACATGCAGCTAGGCGGGGAGATGCTCCAGGGCTAGGATCTTGTGGCACTGCCGGCATGGTCCAGAGCTGGGGCACAGCCACAATCTGGATCACACCGTCACTGCCCCAAGATCCCAGCCCTGGGTCCAGAGCAGCTCCCCACCCAGCCGGGAGCCCTGCCAGTGCTGCTGGGGCAGGTCTCTATGGAAACCCCAGCTCCACACTGTCACTTGGCACTGCTGCTGGTGTCTCCATGGAAACCAGCTGCAGCAGCGCAGGCAGAGGCTGCTGGGAAATGGAGTCCAGCCTGTAGCCCGGTCTGCCATATTACCCACCACTGAATTAGTGTATAACAATAATGTGAATGTATAAAAAAGCACAGATTTGCATTTTGAAAGAACATGTATTATTCTTCAAGTTTTCAAAGAAAAAAATGACTTGCACTTCTACATTGGCTTCTACCGTGATCCTGCCTGGCTATATAATTTATATTGTCCCAAACTTTACAATGTAGTCACTTTTAGCAGATAACCCCCGAAATAGTGTGCAGCATGTAATGCGGGTTTAGGGTTGCCCATTGGTCCCTTCCACTCATAGGATCATAGGAAAATAGGGCTGGAAGGGACCTCATAGGGTTATCTAGTCTAGCCCCCTACTCAAGGTAGGATCATTTCTGACTAAACCATCCCTTCCAAGTGTCCATCCAGCCTACTCTGAAAATTTCCAAGGATGGAGATTCCACAACTTCTCCTGCTACAATGCCTGACCACCTTCACAGTCAGAAAGTTCCTCCTAATCTCCAATCTAAATTTCCCTTGCTCCAGCTTGAGGCCATTGTTTCTAGTCCTGCCCCTTACAACCACAAAAAAAAGCCCATCTCCATCCTTTCTATAATCATCCTTCAGGTATTTGAAGACTGTTATCAAATCCCCACTCAGTCTTCTCTTCTCCAGACTAAATAACCCTAGCTCTTTCAGTCTTTCCTGCTATGTCTTGCTCCCCAGGATCCTGATCATGTTTTTGCCCTACACTGGACTCTTCCTAAACTGCCACATCTTTCTTGAAGTGTGGAGCCCAAACCTGGACATAGTACTCCAGGTGAGGTCTCACCCATGCTGAATAGAGTGGAAGAATCACTTCCCTTGTTTTGCAAATGACACTCCTGTTAACATAACCCAGAATGCTTTTTTTGCAACAAGAACACACTGTTGGCCTATGTTCAGTTTATGATTCACCATAATCTCCAGGCTATCCTCTTGCTCCCCAGCAGGTGTCAACAGGGCCATTGGTCTTCTGGGCTTCCATCCTTTCAGTGCTCTCAGGGTAAGGCCTCTTTCTTGATATAGTTTATAATTCTACAATTGAGTAGATTCATAGTGATCTTGGGGAAAATCACATCTGGATCATTATAGATGAGACTACAGATGACTTGGGATCATAATCTATCCATTTGATAGTTGGGAAACTCACTGTTAAACCTGGCAAACTTTCCTTGTAGACTTCAAAATTGTTGAAGAGGACCAATCATACAAAAGCAGCACATTTGATGTTTACTGAGTGCATCTACGTGTGCTATTAGACCAGAGCAATAAACTCCAGTGCATATCAAGCTGGAGTTTATTGCTCCTGGGTACCACATATGAACATGACTGCAGCACGGTGAGCCGGCAGGCAGCCCCACACTGAAGTAACCCTTGTGCCCCAGGCACCCCTATCAGCATCTACACGTGTTGCTGTGCACTAAAGAATGCTGCCACAGGATAATACCTCTATTTACAAGTACTCATCTATGGTGGAGTTAATTAGTTTCTTGTGGCCTAATAGGGGCACATATGTAGACACTGAGACTCTACTGTGGAGCTAATTAGGCAGCTCCGCAGTACATCTCTCATGTAGACGTGCCCACTGTAGTCTAACTTTACTGCCTGCAATGAAGACAAATTGCATCTTTTCCTTCTACAGGTTTCCCTCACCAACCATGGGGTTAGGTTCCTAAAAGTTCCTGTGGTTGACAAAAGCAGCAGGGCTGGAGGAGCAGGGGCTGTGGGTGGGGGATGAGGGGCACCAACAAGGCTGTGGGGGATGTGGGGGTGGGGGGGAGTGAGAGGCACAAGCAGGGCCTGGGTGGTATTTTCCAACTGTATCCCCCCTTCTCTGAAGCGTGGATACTCAAAACCGTGGTTGGCGAGGGAAACCTGTAGATGTTGGAGCCTATACTTTTGAAAGTGGCAACAACACTGCAAGTGATCTGTCTATACCTGCTGCACTTCAGCCAGTTGATGTGTGGTCTCAGCTGGGTTGCTGAACAAATAAAACTTGTGTTTCCAGATATCAAAATAGTGTTTGTAAAGGTGCACCTAAAGGTTCAGCATTACAAAGTTCTGCATGACATGTCCTTATCACCAGAGCCCTTTTGGATATGTTGGGAACTCAGCTAAATGCAGCCCTATTTTACAGTCAACATTTCGAGGCTCTAGAAAAAAATACCATTTTTTTATGCTACTGAGGAAGCCTCCATCAGCACTGCATAACTGGCCTTTGGCAACCCTACTATCATAAGGGATCTTACCATGACTGAAGCATGTTTTTCTGTTCTACCACAGGTGATAAAGCAATTTGAGATGTGAAGCCTCTCAATATAGGACTCCCTAGACTAAATCAGCTCTACTCCATGTAAGTCTAGGAGCGAGAGAAAAGCTACAAAAACTTCTGAAGCTGAACCCCAGATCCAGACCACTGTTAACTGTAAGAGTTACTTGGATGGTATTGGTATGGAACGATCAGAACAAGCACCAGCTATACTGTCTCCTGTTTTCAAGTTTTGCCCTGTTATACCTGTGGATGCTGAGAAATCTCTCTCACCTCTCACAAACCTGTCCTGACTGAGAAGCACCACAAGCTTGGAAAAAACCCCGCTATATAGCAGGGGTGGCCAACCTGTGGCTCCAGAGCTACATGCAGCTCTTTGGAAGTTAATATGCGTCTCCTTGAATCTTTGCACAAGCACACAGTGACCAGCTTCTAAATGGTCTAAATAGAACCTGGTCACCATGTGCTTGTGCAAAGATTCAAGGCATGGGCAACTGGTGCTGCCTTAGTCGGGGGGGCACATGTCCCCCCAGCGAACAGTCAGTGACTAGGGGAGGTGTCCCCTTGTGTCCAATCTTGTTGACTGGAGGGTTGGGGGCTGCAGCT
>NW_017729016.1:10231846-10244737 GCF_001723915.1 Gavialis gangeticus
CCCCCCCCCCCCCCCCGTGACCAGTCCCACCAACCATGGGCGATCCTGTGGACCGGGTGGGTCGCCCCCAGGCGATCCCGCAATGGCCAACCACTGCGCTCGCTGCAGCCGCTTCTGGGAGCAAGTGCCAGCCAATCGCTGCAGCCGGTCCCAGAAGTGGCCACAGTCACTCCCAAAAGTGGCTGCAGCAAGCGCAGTGATCGGCCGGCACTTTCAGGGGGGCACCGGAGTTCCCGCTTGCCCTCCCGCCCATCACCTAAGTGGCAAGCATGGCCATCAGGAGGTGTATCGGCACTCTCAGGGGGTGCATGTGCACCCCCCATGCACACATTGCCACTGATTCAAGGAGACACACATTAACTTCTGAAGAGCTGCATGTGGCTCCGGAGCTGCAGGGTGGCCACCCCTGCTATATACTGTGAATCAAATTATTGGGTAAGTAAGTAGAAGGTCATGATATAGGCATACCCTAAAGTGGACACAAAACGTGTTCTGAATGAATTTTTTCCTAGTTATGTAGATGATTACCAAAGTGAAAATGTTTAAATGCTATGGGTTTTTTTCATTTTCCGTAAGGTTAAAAGATAATATAATGAACTTTAAAGGGCATATTTCTATTATTTTAAGTGCATATTTGTCACAGGTGCAACCCGGATGTGGGGTGGGGGTGGTTGTGGGCACGGAGCTACAGTAGTCACAAGCTGGGAGTTATTCAGAGCTGAGGGGTCAAGACAGAGGGAGCAGACTGGGAACCTGTCTTGATACAAACCCCCAACGTACTGAGAGGGTTACTGCTTATACGTAGCCACACCAAACACTGTGAGGACACTCAGGCAGCCAGCAGCTGGCAGCTGGTCCTCTCAAGGACAGCTGGGGCTTGTGTGGGCAGCAAGCAGACAGACTCCTGACAATATTTCACAATTTTTAGAGCATAAATGCCTGCATATTTAGTGTGGGAGGGAGGATGGGGGAGGAGGTTGCAGATAAATCCTATATCTAGTAACCTTCACCACAGGTTTTTCTGGGAAATAACTGAGACAGCATCAATAGCCCAAGATGGCCACAGATCCCAGCTAATTCTCAGGATTCAGCCCAGCTCTGTCTCTTGCTATTGCCTTAAAAAGGCATCTTTAGCTGTCCATTTGAAAGCAAAGCACAAGAATCATTGCGCCAGCCTGGCAGCTGATTAAATTAGGACAGCGTTTTTATGCACCTAACAAGTTTGGAGCTGCAGAAAAAACCTGCTGGGAGCGATTTGAAAAGACTAATGAGACTTTCCCCATCACTGACAGGGTCCGTCTCCCTTTAAAGGATTGTGAGCATGTCATTTAGTTTTACTACAGCTTTGGCAAAATCATTAATGAACTTGTGAAAACAATTAGAGACATAAAAGGGCAAGAAATGTGTGTGCTGGCTTTAAATCTGTGATAATGCAGATGAAGCGAGGCAGCAGAGAAGGCATTGCTTTGAAAGGCTCCGACGCAAGATTCTGACATTTTATGAGCCAATATATTCAACACCTATGATGGAGCAGACATGTTTCTAGTTTTGCTGCTGTTAATCCTACTGTGGAAAATCTTTGTAAAACATGGTCCCAGATTCTCTGTAGCTTATTAAAATGTAGGAGGACAACAGAGTGATCTCATTAGAGTAAACATGAATGTCAGGCCACATAAAATGAATCTCATTACTATCTGCATGGACTGAATGGCAGAGGCATAAACAGCGTGTTATCAAAGCTGGTTCTGGCTTTGATCTTGTGAAGCTACCTCCAAAAACTCCCAGCCAAATCAGCTACATATTGAGGCAAAAACAAGCATTCCAAAGAAAAATAACCTAGAATCAGAAACTTTTAGTACTATGCAAGAATATTTTTTCTTCAAATGCATGCACACTGATTTGCTCCACTTGGTTCAACATTGTGGGAACAGATTTACTTTTCCACCCTTTAACATGCTCTCTTTTTTCTCAGCTTGTCAAGAATGCTGAGATGGAAGCAGACAGAAAGATGACGGTGACTTCTGCAAGTACTTCTGCAGGTTCTGTATCAAAATTTCTCCTAGCGATACAGTTCAGTGAATCACAAAAGGTAAACCTGAACTTTGCCCAGAGAGAATAAATAAGGGGAACTCTAGCACACTTTTCTGCCATAAAAAGGCTGACAAGAAAGTGAGGCAAGCAAACCTCCAACACTGTTCTGCCTCAGAACAGCGACCTTCTCTGCACTGATGATGCCCAGGATAGAAATAGCAGACGCGGCCAAACCCTAGGGTTAGAAATCTCTTCAGCTTTGAAATGAACAATTTCTGTCACAGCAGCAGGTCATGGACTAGGATTCCTACTATCTGTGTCTGTTTCTTTGGGAGAATTCCCCGAGTGATGGAAGAGGACAAGATATGGGCAGGACAAGGAGAAGCATGAGAAAGATTCAGGGATTTGATGCTATGTAGATTTCCTACTGCAGCAGGAAAATGGAGGATTAAAGGATGCAGAAGCTACCTGGCAATAGCTGGATCAGAGCAGCCCCTAGGAAATTTTATTTCCAAGTTTTGGCCACTAGGAAAACCACAATCCTTCTTTCCCAGCACCCAGGTAAGTGCTTACCTTTTTTTCTGTGTGTCCTTGCTCCCTTTGAAAACACAAGCCTTTTTACCTCTTACTTATCTGCTAAAATGTTCCAATTCAGAGAAGCCACCAATCAGCTTAGTGTCAACCAATTTCAAAGGCTCTCCTTCTCTTTGAGAACAATAGAGAAAATAATACCTGATTTGTTGCTGAAATAACCAGCTATATTTTGTTCCATTCTTTCAGTTTTCCCTCCTGACGTAAACCTAGCAATGCTTCCAGATTCATTTGACCTCATCTTTGTGCATAATGTTCTTATGGGAATATGATTTCTCTGATTCAGTAGTTATACTGACCCTTCACTGCAGCACACCAAGACAAACAAGCTTAAGTCAGAAATGTAGTCAGCAAGCTATGTTTGTTCTTTTTTTTCCCTGAGAACATTTTTAAGTTCCAATGAGGAGAAGTGCAAAGTCCTGTTTTAGGGTGACAATATCTGGATCTTGGGGAGCACTGGATTTGCAGCTGAATGAAGGCATGACCCGTGGCCTAGCAAAAGCTGCTAACCACAAGGCAAAATGATGTATTAGAAGTAATATTGCAAGACGCTTAGGCAAACAGATTTTGCTTATGAATGCTTATGCTAAGCCAGCCATTTGCTTATGTTAAATAACCATCTTAATTGTGTCAACCATTTTCTAAAAAAGCAGCAAGTGAGTCTGTGTGAGTCTGTGAATGAGGTGAAGTTTTAGGAATGTGGAAGTTGGTATAACATGGGACAGAAAAACAGACTGGAATGTGAAAAACAACACGTAATTGGTAACAGAATCTGAGATGAATATATGTGAAAGGGTGAATGGTGATTGGTGAAGAAGCCTCCAGAAGCTTCCAGGTTTTAGTCAAAGTCTGCCCATTGACCGAAGAAGTAAGTTCATGGCCTTGGACATGCGCTCGTAGCAAAAAGATATATAAATGAGTAAAATGCATAGGCAATTCCATCCTAATGAAGCAAACAGTAAGCAGAGGCAGAGCTTGAGATAGGAGGAGAGATGGGTGGAACAAAAGGAGGGCGAGGGTAGAGTGAATGTTAATGAGTATAAACCAAAGTGTATAAATATGGAAAAAAAACCATTGGTCAGTGCAGGTCCCCTGGTTTCACGGGCTGTGTGTCTGTGCGGGAGCCCACCGGAAGCTGCCTCCATTCTGAATAAAGTTGTTGCAAGCCATGTGTGCTGGTGTTTGCTCCCTGCCTGCTCTGGCTAATGAGTAACAGGATCCATGAGCAATTGGATCGTCATCTCCCTGGTCATTGGACACCACATGGAGTCGGGGTCTAACATCCTGCACTTAGGATAGAACAATCCCATGAATGAGTACAGGCTGGGGACCGACTGCCTGGGCAGCAGCTCTGCAGAAGAGACATGGGGTTATAGTAGATAATAAGGTGAACAGAAGCAAACAGTGTGGCCTTGTTACCAAGAAACCTAACAGCATACTGGGCTGCATTGGTAGGATTGTTGCCAGCAGATCAAGGAAAGTTATTCTTCCTCTCTATTTGGCACTGGTGAGGCCACACCTAGAGTACTATGTCCAGTTTTGGGTCCCCACCATAGAAAGGATATGGACAAATTGTCCAGCAAAGGGCAGTGAAAATGGTTCAGGGGCTGGGACACATGACTTCCGAGGAGAGGCTGAAGGACCTGGGCTTATTTAGCTTGGAGAGGAGAAGACTGAGGGGGATTTAATAGCAGTTTCCAACTCCCTGCAGGGTGGTTTCAAAGAGAATGGAGCTGGACTGTCCTCAGTGTTGGCAGATGACAGAACAAGGAGCAACGGTCTCAAGTTGCAGCAAGGGAAGTTTAAGTTAGATATTAGGAAAAACTCTCTCACGAGGAGAGTAGTAAAGTACTGAAACAGGTCACCCATGAAAGTTGTGAAATCTGCATCCTTGGTGGTTTTTAAGACCCAGCTAGACAAAGCCTTGGTTGGGATGATCTAGTTGGGGCTGGTCCTGCTTTGAGCAGGGGGTTGAACTAGATGACCTCCTGAGGTCCCTTCCAACCCTCATTTTTTATGATTCTATGATAAAATACCATGGATTTGGCCTTCAGAACAAAAGACTTAGGGCGTTTCTTTTCTACCTACACTGCAAAGATCAAATTAAATTAAATTTAATGTGAAGTTTGAACCCAACACCAGCCAAGTTCTCCATCATTAGAACCTTAGCTGTACACACTTGCTACAAATATTTCTTGTTGGCCTTTTTGTGGCTGAGACGTGTGCTAGAATCAGTATCATACCGAGGGGTGGATGGCTGAGACACCTGTCCTGGGCTTCCGCTTAAAGGGGGAAAGGATACAAGAATGGCAGCTGCCACCATTCTCCGCCCAGATCTTGCTGCTGCCACAGCTGCGAACGGCACAGACTCTGGTAGTTACACCGCTGGCTAGAGTATACACTACATTATGGTCTTGCTAACAAAAGGCAAAACCTGAGACTGCTTAGGTATCCAAAAGAAGCACAGGGAATGGGAACCCTTTTTGCTCAATGCATTCCTGCGCTGCAAAAAAATCCATCTGCATGCCGCCCTGGTTTGTGAATGATGTTCCCATTGCTAAGAGATGGCACAGCTCAGGGTAAGCAGAGTATTGGAAGCCAGGAGCTGCCAAATTCAAGTCCCAGCTTTGCTCTTGGCTCATTCCTTCGCCTTGGGCATGTTTCATCACCTCTCTACTTTAATGGCTCCAACTGTCAAAAGGGGATCATAATGTTTCCCTGCGTCACAGAGAAGTATTTCTGCACCATGCATACACCATTCTGAAATTAGAAAACACCATGTGTAAAATTTTCAGTGAGGTGCAGACTCTGAAGTGACTACGCTGCCTTTGAAAAAGAGGCTGGGGATTCCCTAGTCACTTAGGATAAAGCTTTTAAAAGTGCCTAAGACTATTGCTTTCCACCTGTACTAAGCACAGATTTTGCCTCAAGGTGCAGTTACTAGGCCTGATTGCCCACCAGGGCCGAACACAGCAAACACACAGTGCTGTTCCCACATGCCAGAGAGGAGGCAAGAACTGCAGATTCACATGGGGCAAGCACATCCCAGGGGGAATAAGTGGGCTGCATCTACTGTCCCCTGCTGCTCAGCTCCATATGATGTGACACTCCTCCAGAAAAACTCAGCCACGTGGAGGGCTGGAATTAGTAGGACTTAATTCAGTGGATTTAATGGAAATCTCTGTATTGACTTTAGTGGGCTTTGGATCATGCTCAAAGTTCATAATGACTCAGGGTGATGACTTCTTGCACCCCTATTGCCTACAGAGTCTTCTCTGAGAGCAAAGGTGCATTATACTCTTTGCTGGTGTGGCTCTAATCTCAACTATGCCCTTATTTGCTGCATATTCAGTTGCTTGCTACAGATCCGCTCGTTCCACAAGTGTCATTCCACCAAGTACAAGAACAGAATTTGATCCTGCAGCTGCGTCTGAGGGGCAGCCCAGTGTTTTGGTTACATAGCCTTTAAACATTAGGTTTTATTCCTAATGCATGCCAGGGTAGCCTTTTAATTACCTTGTTTGAATTCTCTTTCCGGCTCCCAGCCCATCGTGATGATAATAGTATACACAATAGATTACAACTTTCCAATCATTTTCCTGTCACTTCTAGTAGGAGCTGTAGGGAAGTACTGTTGATATTGTTATTAATTCTTTTTGTTGCTTTTTTTCCGGAGTAAACCCTCACTATGAAATTATTTCCTGAACTGTTTCCAGCCTGCTCCTGATGTTCCCTTCAGGATGATCTGGGGATAATACAGCTGTCATTTCTCAAGGTTTCCCTGGCATACTTTGATAAAGCCAAAATCATGGTTTTGATGGTGCCAGATTTTATGAGCCTATTAAGCTGTCTGCACTGAGGGACGATTTCTCCATCACCAGCTTTGAGCTGACACACAATTTCCACGCTCTCTGCAATGTTTAACATTTCAGCTCCACCCAACTATCTTCCATTTTCCATAGATCGCTGCACATGATAGCGGCAGAAGACTGAAGTGAGGGCACCTGGATGGTCATAAGCAGTATCTGGGTTATTGTTTGCAACCTGCTAGGGCAAGGGGAAATATTTGTGTTTAAAAAATTGTTTTCCAGTAATATTCCAACAACAGTTTGTATTACTTTGCTGTCATTCATAAATATTTCCATTCAGGAAAGCATCAAAGCATGTGCTTAAGCCCATCCTTGTTCACGAAAGAAACCAAGCATGTGCTTAACTTGAAGTACTTGTCTAAATCCCATTGGTTTCAATGAGATACAAGCACATCTCAAAACAGAGATGCTTGGGAGTGAAGTGTGTTGGCTTTACACTGATGATACATTTAGACAGACAGGAAAGAGGCAAGACTGAGATGAACAAGAATGAAGCATTTGATTATAACAAGCTGACTGCAAACTTAGAAAAGTCATTATTCCTTTGATGTCTAGGGCAGCTCTCCTCCATGGCACGTGGCCCATTCTCCCTCCAGCTACCCAGATTTTGCCTGGGATGGAGATGCTGCATAAAAAAGTGAACTTGGATTTTAATTTAATTTTCCAGTTTCTGGTAGGAGGGAAATCATAGTGAGTGATGAATAGCCCCACTGCCTTTCATTAGATCCTGGATATTAACTGAGCAGTAACCTAGGACCAACCTTGCCTACTCCCCTCAGAATTTCTGTAGGGCTTAACTTCCTTTTTTTCATCCTTTTTGTCCCTCATCATAAGAGGGACCACAGAAAAAAAAACCAATAATTTATTCTGATCAGAACTGTCTGTTTTGGATAACAGTACAGATTGCCCATAGCAGATGGTCACTTGGATTTGCTCTCAGTATCTCTTCCTTACAACCCACTTTTCTGAAACTGCCCATAAAAACCAGTTGCTCATTATCCAATGTTCAGTTGCCTGGAACAAACTGGTCAGTTGTCACTAAATGCCTTGGTGGGGGGTGCCAGACCAAGCCTCCATCTATTTTTCCCATAGTCTTGTCACCAAGCTTTCCCTTATTAGACAGAAGGCAAGGCAGGGTGGCACCTTAGAAAATAAGTGGTTCAAAGGGGTATAAGCTTTTGTAGGTGGCAGCTGACTTTGCCAGATGCTATATTTGTCTGCCACATAAAGTGTATGCCGCTCTCTGAATCAGGAATTACCACCCTGCCCTGCCTTCTGCCTAACTTCAGACTAACTTGGCTAACTACCTCCCCCTTACTAGGTAGTGATAACTAAATAAAGCCTCTGAGAAACATCAGGAATTTCAAGAGAGCTGGGGAAGCTGGAGCTATGTGAACCAATGCTCGATAGAAACTTCCCAATGCAGATAAGTTGCAACAAAACATCATGCTTCATGGAAGCCTGGCTGTTTCAATGAATTTTTGACAAGACGGAGGATGCTGGTTTCTTGCTGGGCTGTGGAGGAATCTGGGCCACCAGGCTGATAGCTTCAGAGAAACCCCAAAATTTTTGTTAGAGTTGCCTGTTTAAATGGTCATAATCCACACAACGTGTTTTAAAGCAGCCAAATGCAAGGTAATGCATGTGGGGACAAAGAACACAGGTTATACCAATGGCATGAAAAGCTAAGTCTTGGAAAGCAGTGACTATGGGAAAGAACCTGGCTGGGGACCATGATAGACAATTGCCTCCACATTGCTTTTAATGCAACACTGATGCTAAAACACAAACCTGGGATGCAGAACAATAGGACTATCATACAGAGGCAGGATCACCATCATAGTTTTGTACACTACCTTGGCAAGCCCACTACTAAAATACTATGGCCAGTTTTAGTGTCTACAGTTCAAGGGGGCATAGAAATACCAGGGACCATTAGAATGCAGGCTACATAAAATGATCCAGGGGTTGGAAAACACTCCTTATGATGTGGTTTAAGGAACTCAGATGATTGAACTTCTTGAGAGGGTTGAGAGGGATTTCATCTCTATGTATAGGTAGCACATGAACAGCATGTGAAAGAGATCTGATAGCTGGGAGTGGTGGGGGGGAGAGGCTTTTCTGCCTTGCTGACAAAGACATAATAAGATCCAGTGTCTGTAGGATGATGCTAGAAAAATTCAACTTCGAAATTTCCAACCAGAACAGATAATTAACCATTAGAACATCTTACGAGTGGAGGTTGTGGACTTGCCCTGGCTTGGAGACTTTAAAGTGAGATTTGATATCTTTCCCAAGACTCCTGAGAAAAAAAATGGTGTGTCCTTTGTATTCAGGAGCTCACACTAGATCATCAGGATGGATCCTCCTAGCCTTAGGGACCACGTACTTACATGGACTGTCTCAAAGTTAGGGACCTTCAGGTGGTCAGGCTCCCTGCCAGGAAGTCAGAAGTCTGGAAGCCCCAAGAGTTTTGTCTCTAGCCAGGACTCAGCTCCCAGCTCCATGACATAGATCCTGGAAACCCTAAATATTAGTTCATACCAGGATTCCCTTGCTCAACCACAGCTTCAAGGGTCCCTAGGATCCTCAGCCTAGTCCTGCTGTGCTGGGAGCAGTAACACTGGGCCCTGAGACTCAATTTAATTTCAACATTTGCAAAACTTTCAAAGTTAAAGCATTCACTTATTTCTATATTTTCTTCCAGAATTCCAAAATGCTATTGTTCGATCCACAACAAATACATATTTTTTAGACTTTTGGAATTTCCTGCCAAGCGGAAATTTTGACTTGCTACCAGTTCTGGTGACAACTTTGTGATTAAGACACTGGCTAGCCCAGATACCATTAACTTGTGCTTTTAGCAGCTTCTTTCTTCTTATGAACTCCTGCAAATTAAGGTAGTTCCTGTATCCAGAGAAACCTGGACCCTACAGCCTGTACAATATAGCAGCGAAACTAACTGTCCCAGAGTTTCTCTCCCCTGGCACATGACTATTCTTGATAAAACAGGTTTCTACCGGCATGCAGAGAGTATTATCATCTAAAGCATGAGCCAGCTATACAGTGTTGTACCATACAGTAGTACGTAGCCAATAAGCATCACAACTGAGCTTGCCTGAATAAGTCTGCCCTGCTCTGTACTCACTGCAAAAGCCCAGTGGTCTCCATATGCTCCACATCGCTCAGATATGGCACTAAGAGACTAACAGTTGTGCAGATGGCACTGAGGGTGGCAATCTGTCACTCGCCTGTTTGGGGCATTCCAGAACCTTAAATATTTTTGTGTGTCCTGAACCAGGCTTGGCTTCCTCAGGCAAAGCTGCAGCAGAGTGCCGTGAGGACACTTCCAGACCTTGCATGCAAAACATCCTCCCTCCCAGCAATTCATGCTACAGCCCACAGTGCCAAGTCTGCCTTTCAGACAAGAGCCAAACAACAGAGCTGGCTTTTATTTTTCACCTTTGAGCCTTCCAGACACTTGGGAAGTTAAGTGTGGACAGCAGAGGGGGTTTGCTTCAAGTGCTGCTGGTTCAGAGAAAATACCATTTGCTTAAACATGCATTTTACATGTTTCCAGCCAAGAGATTCTGCTGCTACCAAGCAAGCAACTGAACCAAACTCACACCTGGATTCATACTGCTGACTCCATAAGTAACTGCTTTCAGACACTGGCAAATGTTAATTTAAGTAGCAATATTTTTTCCAGTGTGAAGAAGTGAGGGCAAGATCCGTGTGTTCAACTTCACATTTCCCGATGCCTGCCTGTGCAGATTCCTTTTATGCACTGCAGAAGCCTCTCAAGCATGTAGCAAATGGCATGTTAAGAAGCTGGAACATCCTGCCTCTTTTTCCAATCTGTCTCCAAGTGGTTGTTTTCCTCCAGCTGGGTCAGGATTTGCTGGCTTTGGCACTTGGGGGAAGTGCACGCAGATTTTACATCATTTAATCACTGACTGCTCAGTCTGGATCATTGCTCCAAGCTTCACCCTGCTCCAAACTATTCCCCTTCCTGAGGCAGGCTGTCCACAGGGAGACATTTTCCCACTTCATCCACATAATGACATTAGCACTCATTGCACATCCTGTTGTGCAGCAACAGGTGTAATTGTCCATTTGACCCACAAACTGGTGGTGACAGAAGTGTTAGCTGATATCCCACCTTACTGCCGCACTCACTATTTATTGCACCTGGTAGTGGAATTGTTTCTCTAGGGAACCACCCCCATTGCATAGCATGGCAGCCAGGCTGAGGCACAGGTGGTTGCAACAGGAGTAGCACTAGAAGTCCAGAGGTATTCATGCAGCGTCCTTATTACCCATCTAAGCACCTGGCCAACTCATAGCATATCTGCTTTTCATGGCCACAGGTTTGCAGTGTCTCCTGCCATATGTCAGATACACCTGTGCTGCCGTCTCAGATACTGGTGCTCTTTCAAATACTACACCAATGGCCTTTGCTGGCTTTTATTTCCGTAGGAAAGTCCCACTGCAGCTATTGTTTCCCCTTAAATCGTCTCCCTCTGCAGACACCAGGTGTCCACCTTCCTCCACTGATGCACCGAAGCACATTGTGCAGGCTGTTCTGGCACTCGCTCGTTCTGTCAAGGTTAAAGACAAAAAAATCCCAGCTCCCTTCAGGAAGGAAAACATCGATACAATTTTGTTGCTGTGCTTCAACCAAAGGGCTAGGTGTTTTTCATAATCCTCCTTAACAGAATGCCTGAGCCCTTTGCACAAGCCTATCTTGTGAGGTTGCGAACATTTGAAAACCTGTTTATGCAGATAAACTAGGGCAAACAAAAAGTTTCATACTTTTCCAAGGCCACAGTGGAAGTCTGTAGCAACCCTGAGAGTCCAACTCTACTGACCTGGCAGAAAATGTTTTGGGGTAGTAACCTGGGTCACCAGCATTGGGGGGGTTTGCAGGGGGTGAAGGGAAGTCATATTAGATTCAGAATGAAAAAAACCCCACTGACATTTTGAATAACAATTTTGGGAGGAAACAGCATTTTAGGTTGATGCAGATGTTTTATTGCAACAAAATTGAAATGTGTTGTTCTGGTTTTATGTCTTAATTTAAAAATTAAATTAGAGGGATATTCTGAGGAAAAACAGAAACAAATAAAAACATCTATTCAGAAAAATATCAAAACTGACCTTTTAAAAAATATCTCTGGTTCAAAAATTTTTAAACCAAAGAATTTGGTGAAATAAATGAGGAGCCTTGTAACACTTTCATGCTGTGGAATCCATTTTCTTTTCTTCTTTTTTTGGCTTAAAAATGGTTTTTAGTGGAAAATTTCACCCAGTTTTAGTTGCCAAATCCAAATATTCAACAACCATGATTCAGGATTCAAAAAAATCACAAGACTGAGATTTAAAAAAACAATGTTTTTAAAGGTGGAGCGGTGGAGGTTCTTGTCATTTGTGCCTTCTGACCTCCCAGTCGCTAGAACCGAGGTGCTCAGTCCTTCGGCCCCTGCGCTCCGGGTTCAGGCCCTGCACCGACCCTGCCCACTGAGATTGGGCCTCACGCCCCCCGACCCGATCTAGCACACAAGGTTGTGCTGTCTGGCCTGAGGGTCCCCTTAAGGGTCCAGAAATTTGGCTGCAAGGGGGTGGCCGGTGCCACCGCTGCCCTGCCACCAAAATGTTCGGACCTGCAGGGAGCGCCATGGGCCAGATGACTGCAGACCAGGGGCTGGATCTGGCCCACAGGCTGGGGGTTGAGCACCCCTGCTCTAGACCGGTGATTCTCAACTCATCCTTTCTTTTTTAATGGGTACCAGGACCCGTTTGTAAACATCCACAGCCAGTCCCAACCCAGTAAACAGTTTAAGTAGAAAACACACACGTATGTTGGCCCCCAAATCCTTATTACACACTACAAGTTAAAGCAGCTCAACAGTCTCAATTTTAAAGACAGAAATCAACATCAACAGAAAAAAATTAACAGCAGTTTCAACGTGGCCCTCCATAACTCCAAGTGACGTTCATCATGGTTCAATCTGCACAATACAAATTGGTGGTGACCCTCACTCCTGACTCTCAGCCCTCTGACCCAACCAGTGCCCCTCACTCCCAAGCCAAAGCCCTTTGGCTCTGCTGGTGCCCCTCACGCCTGAACCACAGTTCCCTGGCCCTGCCAGTGCCCCTCAGTCCTGAGCTACAGTCCCTTGCCCCCATGGGCCATGCTGGTGCCCCTCACTCCCGATCAGCAGCCCCCTGCCCCCCCCCGGCATGCTAGAGGGGGCCCCCAGCTGCCCCTGACCTGCCTGGGCTGGAGCACAGTGGCAGTGGCTGCGGCTGTGGCTCATGCCGGTGGCAGTGGAGCAAGTCCAGCCCTGACAGGCTGGAGGAGGGAGGAGGGGAGGCCTGTGGCACTCCCCACCCTGGG
>NW_017729016.1:10250987-10267118 GCF_001723915.1 Gavialis gangeticus
CCTCCAACCCCCACTCCCCATAGACTTACCTGCATCTAGCTGCTGGGGCTGGTCCCACCACCCTGCCTGGCTGCGTGCTGGCCACGTGTGTGAGCATGGCACCCCCTGCCTCCAAATATCCATGCAAGCAGCTCATTGCATGCTGGAAGGCTGCCAGCCTGCAAGGGGAAACCTGCGATTTCACACTTTTTTTCTGAGACTGCTTGTGACCCTTTCAAATATTCTTGCAATCCACTTTTGGTTGCAAATTTTGCAAATACCAAATATTCTTCCGATCCACTTTTTCTTGACCAAGGGGTTGAGAAGCACTGCTCCAGACTATCCTCCAGCTCCTACTCAACTTTTTCTACACAAGCAAGAGAACTGGGATCTTCTCTTTGAAACAAAAGCTGAAGTTTTCATGACATAAGATAACTGCCAAGCTGGGGCTATGAGGAGACTCATGACACAACTATAAGAGTGGGTTTGGCACAGCTTTGTGTCAGTTGAAATGAAGTGGCTGTACACTAGAATGACTGTTCAATGACCAGCACCTGCTATTAGCAAAGCTCTTTGATGCAGGCCTTCAGTGTGAATTCAGTGATGCATCATTTGACACCACAGTTTAATGAGGGCTCGGGTTGAACACATGGAGAGTGGTGGGATGCACATTAGAGGGAATGTGCCCTTGATTAAGGGTCTAACACACCTTTTCTGGAGCTCTAAATCATCACAGGAAGAGAATATTTCATATAGTCGCTGACGGCACTTCAAAAAGACCAAAGGGCTACACAGATTGTGGAAAAAACACCCATGGCATGACGGATCATCCTTCTAATTCAGAAACAATTATGCTGGATTCTGCATTTAGTACAACTCTTTCCCATGAACATCCACTATAAAGAGACTGCAACAAAGAATCCTTGTACACCAGCCACCAGATCTCTTCACACAGGCTAGAGAGACACAAACGTTTTATCAAAAGATTTGTAAAAACAACCTTTTAAGTGTGTTTTCGCAGGGCTGTAAATGTTGACTTGCATTATGCACCCAACTGGTGCTTCACAGAGAGACCAAAGCCTATCCCATGCTGCCCTCAAACAGTTGGCTATTGAGAGAAGAGGCTGTTGAAATAAGGCACATCTGAAATGTCACCGAAAAGGTTCGGTCATTTTCTGAGGAATCTTCAAGGGACGGTTCGTATTTGTGCCCTAAAGCCTGTGCATAAAGTACTGCACATCTATATAAACATATTCTTTTTGAGTGGGAATTCAGTCAGGTCTCACCATATCTAAAGCATTCTGGTAAGATGGGGATGCACAGATCAGGATTTGATCTGTTTGAAAGTCTAAAACTACATATTTCAAACTAAACTGGTGCTTTGCTTCAGGTTCACCTGCTGCGATTACATTTGTCTTACCATTTGCTAATGCCATTCTGGGATAAAACAAGGAATACGTTGCACAGGGCTGTTTTGCTTCAGCCTCAGTATTAATTGTCATCAACTGCCATCTACTGACTGTATTGCCCTGTATTCAGGTGTGGCTCAGCAGGGAGGGCAAGCCAAAGGAATGGCTTTTAAAAAAGAAGCTCAAGAAAATGGTTTGAAATCCCAGGAACAGACAAGTTCCAGTATGATTTAATCTCAGATACTTAAGTTAAGGGCAAATTAGCAATTTAGTGCATCATTACTGAAAGGCAGTAATAGCAGCACTCTCGTTCTGAGTCCCCTTAATCAGCTCATATTCTGACTCTTCTCAGCACTATTTGAGCTGTGCTACCAGCTCCTGCAGTGGCTGTTCCAGTATGCCTACAGCCAAGGCTTTAATGGGAACGAACTGCAGGAAACCTTTCTTCTGGCCTATCAGCTGAAGTGGGAATAGAATAGATCTGGCAACTTATCCTACCTGATGCGTGTAGTCAACCTCCTGATCCAAAAGCCATCATGTTGGGACCTAGAGAAAAAGTGCTGCACTCTTCTAACAAGTCTCAGAACATCCCTGTTAGCAGAAGCAGAACGGACCAGGCTACACAGTGGGTGTGTCTACATGTGCAATTAGTGCATCTGAATCTTCTTTGCAGAAAATGTAGGCTCATTAAAGCACTCCAGTACACATGTCTACACACGTGCCCCTGTCAGAAACAAATTGCGCCTTACAGGAGCATCCCAATCCAGAGCTGCTCCTGCCCTGATCTGTCCTCCTGCAGCAGCCAGGGGGAACTCCAGGCACCCCTGGGTGCCAGCTCCAGGGCTGGCAGGGAGCATGGGGGCCAGTCCCAATCCCCACATGGCTGGGAGACCTATCCTCACTCAGTGGGGACACTGCCTGCCAGTCATGTATGGATTGGGAGGTTCCCGATCCCCACATGGCCAGGAGAGCTATCCCCACTGAGCAGGGCAACTACAACTGCTGCGTCCCAGCCACATGGAAATGGGGTCCCAATGCAATCCCCGCATGACTGGTAGAGCTGTCCCATCAGCTGGGACTGCTGCACCCTAGCCATGTGTGGAGGTGGCTCCAGCTGAGCGGGGTTGGAGCCAAGTGGGGACAGCCCTCCCAACCATGTGGGGATCTGGTCCTGACCTGATCTCCACGTGGCTGGGGTGCAGAAGTCCCAGCTGCTGGGATAGCTCTCCTAGCCACACAGAGATCGGGACACATCCCAGCCCTCCACACAGCGGGGAGACAGCTGCCCCTGAAGCCAGCAGAGGTCTCAGCTGCATCGGGGCTTAGCCAGCCAGCAGCAAACCCCCTGTTGTGTCTATACACGTGCTACAGCTCAGTAGGGCTGTGCGAAACAGCACCATTTCATTTTGACTTCTGTTTGACTGTTGTGACGCTGTTTTGATGTTTCACCCATAGACTATATACAAAACTACCTATAACTTTGTCATTTTTTGCCAGATTTGAATGAAAACAACAGGGTTGGTAGTCCCTGCTGAGGCTACAAAGTTTGCCAGGTTTCAAGGAGATAGGTGCATGGGTTTCTGGGAAACTGCACCTCAAGCTGCTGATAAGCAAAACTCATGTCAAGTGAGTCTGTTAAGGCACAGCAGGGTGAAAACTGCAGGCATGGTAGCCCCTGCTGAGGCGATGAAGCCTGCCAGGTTTCAAGGAGATAGGTGCAGGGGTTTGTGGGGAACTGCACCTCAAGCACTGCTGATGAGCAAAACTCATGCCGTGTGACTGTGTGCACGTTAAGGTGAGCCCTCACTGGTGCTGGGGCCTCTACATGACACGGTAGCGTGCCCCAATGAGGTCTGCTCCTCCCCTACAGCTTCAGCTCAGTCCACCACTTTAAATGACTACAGGTAACAACTTAGTAAGCAGCACAGTAGCACCAGCAGCATCTCAGGCAGCCAAACTGTCACAGTCAACATCAGAGCAGTCCTTCCCCCTCTTCTCCCTCCCTCTCCTTAGTTTCTGTTTCCCTGCAGGCAAGCCCAGCTTCAGCTTCAAAACTTGAAACGTTTCAAAACTTTCAAAGTGATTCAACTGCCCTCATTTCGTTTCGAGGCTGTTTTGAAGTCCTTCGTTTTGTTTCAGTTTCACTGTTTTGAGCTCGAAACGAGTGGAAACAGCATCAGAATGAAACAGGTGGTGAAATTTCACGCAGCCGGACTGCACCATTAATCTAGTACCTGTATTTCCTGGTACTAGCAAGCAGCGCATTAGCCTAATTTACTGTGCAGTAAAAGTCCCACATACATGTAGACAGTGATGTTTTACTGCGCATTAGATTAGTCTAAGGCACAGTAAAGTGTCTCATGTAGACATGTCCAACAGGTGGAAATTCTTCACAGGGTTGAGGGGAACTTAGAGCAGGGAGGGTCACTAGTAGCACAGTAATAGCACCGATTGTTCATCCATAGGCTGGTATGCTCATACTAACGTTCCAGAAATCAGACGCAAAGGTCACCAGGTACACCATGCTGGAATTAAAGCAACAACAAGCAGCAATGAAATTCTGTTTCTAACATACAGCACACTCTGGAAGCAAGAGAAGATAGAAATTGCTAAGTAAAGCCGGCAATAGGCTGGAACACACCCAGCAGCAATGTGCTGGTTGATCCAATCACTTTACGATATCTCCAGGCTATTTCCAGTAAAGTTGTATTTGTAACAAAAGACCTTCACTAACACTGGTTGGGAGGGGATTGCTGTACAAAGCAGGTTTCGTGTATTCAACACCATTTTGCCTGTCTGAGAAACTGAATTTTGCATACCATTTGTGCCGCTGCTATTTCCGTTTTGAAAAAATGGAGTCAAATATTTAAGAAGAAGATCAGGCCGCAGCAGATGTAAAATGTTCTTGTCCTGCCAGAAACATAGGGCAGATGGAATTGTAACCTGCACAAACCCAGAGCGGGGGCTTGTTCCCCTGTGGTTGCTGGCCCTCATAAGACATTTTAGTCTCTGGTTGCCTTTACACTACTGGAACCATTTCTTTAGTTCAAATAGCATTGCTTCATGCTTTTAAACCCACAGACTCCAGATTCAACCCCCAGTTAGGCACCAACTGAAAATGTTAAGATAGCAAGGCTGCTGGTATCACCTGCATTGTGTTCACACAATTAGGTAACACGTTTTGTCCCCATTACCCAAAAAGAGTTCTGTTTTGGAGCTTTATTGCTTTCATCATTGCCAGCAAGGTGGATTGAATGCCTCCCAGATCAATCTATAGCTAGGTCCTTAAGGCAGTCTTAGGTGGCTGTTCTCCCTATGCCTATTGCTACTGATAGCACTGAAGATCTGACCAACCGCACAGTGGCTTTCCTTGGCAAACAGCTGCCAAAATACATTACTTCAGGAGGTCCCATATAATGGAAAAGTTTAAGCTCTAAGGTTCATGATTATTTGTGCATGCTGCTATTTCAGATTGTGGTTATCCAAACATAGGTAGGCTTAAAGTCAATAAACTTACAGTAATTACAGACAGAATTATAATAATTTCTTCTTGAGATACAATGTTTTCCCACAAAAACAAACCGTTATTTTTATGAGAAGGAAAGCACCTGCTGTTGTGTTTTTAAATAATTTTGACATTTTTTTAAAAAGATCACTTGACATTTCCATGATAAGAGCTCATCAGGATTCATTGTTTCCCCTGACTGTCAAACACTTCTTCAGGAAAGTGTCTCCTGGTTAATTCAGTCAGCACAAAGAAGACCAGTTTCCCTCCTTAAGCCAACAAAGCCCTCTTCAACCTCCCAAAACAGCATTAACACAGTCTGCCAAACACCTGGTGAAATATGCACCAGGGAAAACCTCCCAAGCATAGTGACGGTTCCTATATTCTTGGAAGATTAAAAACAAATGTGTTGTGCATTCACATTTGCTTACAATTTCAAAAATATACCTTATTCTGAGTACCTGGAAGTGCTGCGCATCAAGAAATAGCATTAGAACTATTAAATGCTGTTGTTTGACCTTGGCTGTACCCTAAAATGTCATTTACAGTTAATGTGTTTTTCTTATTTTTCATGCAAGTTCCCCAAGTCTTTTCATGTTTGAAATGCATTAGGTAAATAGAAAGGTTGATGGGGAATGTAAATTTAGCATCTGAGAGTCTAACAACCATTAAACACTGCCTTATACTGAAACACATAATAATATGATAAGGAACAATAGCCAATCTGAAAAACAATAGGTAATAAGAACCATAAAAGAAGGAAGAGACAGAAGAAAATTACCTGTCATAAGTAGCTATTAAAGAGCCCATATTCCAGCTAGAAAAAAAAAAGGCTCCCTCAAATTCTGCTCATCAAAGAAAAATTACAATCTCCAGCTGTCTACCATTTAAGAAATACCAAACAAAATGAGGAGAGTATACTGCAAAATGCCTCTTCTGGCATTATACTTGCTACTGAGGAAAAACATTTTTGATGGGGTGACCTTTGCATTGAGCTGTGCTCGTACTGAAATGTGTTTCACAGACCATGAAAAAAACCCTGCTTTTTTGACAGCTGAACTCTACATAGAAAATATTTAAGAGAAGTTGCATTAAAAACAGTAGGTGGCGGATGCCAATTAGTTATCTACTTCCCTTCCCACAGTACTGATGGGAAAAATTTCTCCCCACTAATCACAGGGTGCCTGAGATTACAACAAAAGCAAAGCTGAGCTTTCAACCTGGCTGCTTCTGCATTTAAGATAGGGACTTCATTTTCTCTGCAGACCTGCATGCACATGTGCGTGTGTCTCCCCACACACGGCCCTCTTCCTTTTTCCAACTTTTTGCTCATCTCCTCCTGTTTTTAACTCAGCCCTTAGATCAAAACATATTTAAAACATCCAGCTGGTTCAACTGCAGGAAAGGTTTGTGGGTGTTGTGTTTTGGTCTCTGAAGAGGAGGAGGAAGTTAGCAGAGTTACAGGAGGATAGAAAGAAAATCTGGACGAGATCCTTAGCTAATATTAATTGGCATTGGTACAGGTTCTGGTGGTGTTAGGTCTGATTCATCTTCAGGGAACTAATCTACAGGCTACAATTTCACCTTGACACACTGAAACTGCTACTGGGAGGGCACAAGGGAAAGGGCAGCTGCAAAACTAAGAGGCCCAGGATATCACAGAATCGTAGAAAATGAGGGTTGGAAGGGAGCTCAGGAGGTCATCTAGTCCAACCCCCTGCTCAAAGCAGGACCGTCCCCAAGTAGATCATCCCAGCTGAGGCTTTGTCTAGCTGGGTCTTAAAAACTTGTAAGCATAGAGAGTCCGCAACCTCTCTGGGTAACCTGTTTCAGTGTTTTACTACCCTCCAAGTGAGAAAGTTTTTTTCCTAGTATCTAACCTAAGCTTCCCTTGCTGGAACTTGAGACCATTGCTCCTTGTTCTGTCATCTGCTACCACTGAGAACAGTCCAGCTCCATCCTCCTTGAAACCCCCTTCAGGTAGTTGAAGGCTGCAATTAAATCCCCCCTCAGTCTTCTCTTCTCCAGACTAAATAAATCCAGTTCCCTCAGCCTCTCCTTAGAAGTTATGTACCCCAGCCACCTAACCCTTTTCATTGCTCTCTGCTAAACTCTCTCCAAGTTGTCCACATACTTTCTGTAGTGGGGGAGCCAAAACTGGACACAGTACTCCAGATGTGGTCTCACCAGTGCCAAATAGTAAAGAAGAATTACTTTCCTTGAACTGCTCCTACTAACACAGCTCAGCATGCCATTAGCCTTCTTGGCAAAAGGACACACTGTTGGCTCATATTCAGCTTATTGTTCAATGTAACCTGCAGGTCCTTTTCTGAAGAGCTGCTGCCCAGCCAGTCAGTTCCCAGCTTGTACCGATACATGGCACTGTTCTGTCCCAAGTGAAGGATTTTGCACTTTTCCTTTTTGAACCTCATGAGATTTATTTTGGCCCAGTCCTCCAATTTGTTGAGGTCTCTCTGAATCCTAGCCCTATCCTCCAATGTATCTACTACTCCCCCCAGGTTGTTGTCATCTGCAAACTTTCTGAGGGTGAACTTCATCATATCTTCCAGGTCATTGATGAAAACATTGAACAAAACTGGCCCCAGGACCGACCCCTGGGGCACTCTACTTGATACCAGCTGCCAGCTAGACATGGAGCCATAGACTACTACCCTGCGAGTCCAATGATCAGCCAGTTTTCTATCCACTTTTCCACTTTACTGTCCACTCATCCAACCCATACTTCCTTAGGTTGCTTGCAAGGATTTTGTGGGAGACTGTATCAAAAACCTTGCTAAAGTCAAGGTGCACCACATCCACTACTCTCCCTGCATCCACAGAACCAGTCATCTTGTCATAGAAGGCAATCACATTGGTCAGGCATGACTTGTCCTTGGTGAATCCATGCTGACTGTTCCTAATCACCTTCTCCTTCTCCAAGTGCTTAAAAATAGTCTTTGTGAGGACCTGCCTCATGATTTTTCCAGGAACTGAGATGCAGCTGATTGATCTGTTGTTCCCCAGATCCTTCTTCTTCCCTTTGTTGAAGATGGGCACTATATATTTGCCCTTTTCCAATTGTCCAGGACCTCCCCAGATCGCCACAAGTTTCCAAAGATGATGGCCAGTGGCTCTGCAATCACATTGGCCAACTCCCTTGGCACCTTCACTTGCATCCTTTCTGGCCCCATGTACTTGTATATGTCCAGATTTTCTAAATAGTCTCTAACCCGTTCTTTTGCCACTGTTGGCTGTTCATCTCCTCCCCAAACTGTGCTGCCAGGTGCAGTGGTCTTTAAGCTGACCTTGCTGTGAAAACTGAGGTGAAAAAGACATTGAAGACTTCAGCCTTTTCCACATCCTCTGTCACTAGGTTGCCTCTCCCATTTAGTAAAGGACCCACACTTCCCCTGAACCCTGTATTGTTGCTAGCCTACTTGCAATTCCAATTGCACTTTGGCCTTCCGAGTTCCATCTCTGCATTCCCAAACAACATTCTTGTGCTCCTCTCTAGAAGTTTCCACTTCTTATAAGTTGTCTTTTATTGTTTTAGCTTATTGAAGAGATTCCTGATAAGCAGGGATCCGGGTTTCCCATTTCCCATGGAAAAATGGAGAAAACCATGGATTACCCATTTTTATCAGAGAAAATGTAGATTTCCCCTTTTAGTAGAGAAACCCACAGATTTCCCACTTTTGCAAAGAGCTCTGCAGGTGGGCAGAGTTCCAGCCTGCAAGAGCTGATTGCAAAAATGGCAGAAAGCCCCAGCTCTACCTGGAGGAAGAGACGGAGGGGGAAGGGAAGGGCAGGGCCTGAGGCTTTTAGTCAGTCCTAAGGGTTGGGTCAGGCTCACTTTCCTTCTGGAGCCTGTTAGGTAAGTACGGCTTGGAGGGGCCTGGGGGGTTGCAGGGCAGGGCTGGAGGGGAAGTTGGCTGTGGGCTGAGGGATCAGGGAGGTATTGGGGAAAGACATAGAGTCTGACTGCACATGGAACACAAGTGGCTTGATCGGCCTGACAGGGCTTGGCAACTCCATCTGCAGCTTTCCTTAAGGGCATGGAGGAGCCAAGCCAGGTTGGGCCGATCAAGCTTCTCACATTCCATGTGCTGCTGGCCAGGCGCTCCATGTCATAGATTCATAGATGCTAGGGTCAGAAGGGACCTCAACAGATCATTGAGTCTGACCCCCTGCCTAGGCAGGAAAGAGTGCTGGGGTCAGCCAGTTGCCTATCCAGCCTTCTCTTAAAGACCCGCAAAGTAGGGGAGAGCATCACCTCTCTTCCATTTCAAATTTTGGCCACCCTTACCATGAAGAGGTTATTCCTGAAATCTAGCCTAAATCTGCTCTCTGTCCATTTGTGACCATTCTTCCTTGTTACCCCAAGAGACGCCCTGGTGAATAGAGCATCTCCGATCCCTTGCTGTGTTCTCCTAATGAATTTGTAGGCAGCCACAAGGTCACCCCTAAAATTTCTCTTGCACAGGCTGAAGAGGTCTAGGTCCCTCAGTCTTTCCTCATAGGGCTTGTCTTGTAAGCCCCTTACCATGCTAGTGGCCCTCCTCTGGACCCTCTTGAGTCTATCAACATCCTTCTTGAAGTACGGCACCCAAAACTGGATGCAGTACTCCAACTTCAGTCTGACCAGTGCTGCATAGAGGAGAAGTATCACCTCCTTGGATCTATTTGTCATGCATCTGCTGATGCATGATAAAGTGCAGTTAGCTTTGCTGATGATTTCATCACGCTGATGACTCATGTTCATCTGGGAGTCCACTATGACTCCAAGATCCCTTTCCGCTTCTGTGCTGCTGAGAGGGTCATTTCCTAGCTAGTAGGTGTGCTGGATATTTTTGTGCTCTTGGTACAGCACTCTGCATTTGTCCTTGTTGTACTGCATCCTATTGTGTACTGCCCACTTTTCTAACCTGTCCAGGTCTGTCTGCAATTGTTCCCTACCCTCCAGACTGCATTTCACCCCGCAATTTAGTATCATCTGCAAACTTGAACAAAGTACACTTCACACCCACATCCAAGTCACTGATGAAGATATTGAAAAGTAGGGCTGTGCAAAATGGCACCATTCCATTTTGACTTGCGTTTCAACATAACAGCTTTTCATTTCAAATTTCATTTAGATTTGAAACTGCTGTTCCGTTTCATTTTGTCAAAACAGTAAAACTGTCTTGACGTTTCACCCATAGGCTATGATGGGGAAGCTCAAAACAGCCTATAACTTTGTCATTTCTGGGCTTATTTCAATGAATCTTGCAGGAATGGTATCCCCTTCTGAGGGCATGAAGCCTGCCAAGTTTCAAGGAGATAGGTATAGGGGTTTCAGGGAAACTGGACCTCAAAGTCTTGAAGCAAAAAACTCATGTCACATGTACATGTTAAGCTACAGTGGGGTCAAAACCGCAGGCATGGTAGCCCCTGCTGGGGCCACGAAGCCTGCCAAGTTTCAAGAAGGTAGGTGCAGAGGTTTGGGGGAAACTGCACCTCAAGCTGTGGACAAACAAAACTTGTGACATGGGTGACAGTGTGTGTGTGTTAAGGTACAGCGGGGTGAAAACTGCAGGCATGCTAGCCCCTGCTGAGGCCATGAACCCTGCCAGCTTTCAATAATGAGAGCTCTCCTTCCCCCCACTCCCTCCTCCCTCTCCTTTCTTTAGTTTCTGTTTCCCTGAAAGCAAACCCAGCTTGAGCTTTGAAACTCAAAACATTTTGAAAATTTAAAAACGTTTTGATTTACGAAGCTCTCTGTTTCCTTTCGATCTCACTGTTTCGAGCTCAAAAAGAGTTGAAACAGCATTGAAATGAAACTGCCAGTGAAATTTTGCACAGCCCTACTGAAGAGTATAGGTCCAAGTACTGAATCCCCCAGGACCCCACTACCCACATCCTTCTGGGTCGATACCGACCTGTCTACTGCCACTCTCTGGGTGTGACCGGTTAGCCAATTGAGTCTTTCCCCAACACATCCCCCTCCCTGCCTGGCCAGCTGCATGTGGAATGTGAGTGGCTTGATCAGCCTGACCGGGCTCAGTGCCTCCAAGCCCTTAAGGGAAGCTGCACATGGAGGCGCCAAGCCCAGTTGGGCCGATCAAGTGGCTTGCATTCCACATGCAGCCGGCTAGGCACTCAGGCGGGAGCGGGGAGGTGTTGGGGGAAGCCCTAGAGTGGCTGCCTAGTCAGCGGCGCATGAAACTGAAGCAGCCCTGGAGTGGCCACCACCCCCAACACCCCGCACACTACTGCCGTGCCCTGCGTCACTTGCCTGTGGAGCTGTGTGGCTAGCCACGGGAAAACAACTCGGGGCACAACAGCATCAGTGGCAGTGAGGAAGCATTGGCTCCACAGGCAAACAGCACAGCCAGCTGGGGGGAAGGGGGCTTTGCATGCAGCAGCTGCCACCGCCACTGCACTGCCACTGCTGCGCCCCATGCTGCCTTCCCGCGGCTGGCCACACAGCTCCGCGGGCTGCACACAAGCCGCCTGGCCAGTTGGCCAAGGCAAAGGGGGCTCACATGCAGTCCCCACCACCAGACCACTGCCACCACTGTTGCATCCTGTGCCACTTGCCTGTGGAGCCATGCGGCCACAGAGCTGTACCCACGGAGCCATGCAGCCCACTGCGGGAAGGCAGCCCGGGGCATGGCAGCGGGAGGGTGGTGGTGGTGGTGGCTGCCACATGCAAGGCCCCTTCCCCTGCAGCCAGCTGCGCCACTTGCCTACGGAGCCACTGCCATTGCCACGCCCCATGCTGCCTTCCCACAGCTGGCTGCACAGCTCCATGGGCAAGCAGCACAGCAGCAGCAGGTATGGTGGTGGCAGTTGCTGCCATCACGTGCAACATGCCCCCTCCCCCCCAGCCAGGCAACTTGTGTGTAGCCCGCAGAGGGGCACATCTGCCCTTGCCCCCACCCCCAGCCCTGCTCCTGGGAGCAGGCACAGACACAAATTCCCCTTCCCCCTCATTCTCAATCTGCACCCCCCAGCCTCTTCCCTTCCCCCCATACACACTTACCATGTGTGTGTGTGTATACGCATGGATGCCTGAGGGGCTGTTGTGGGGGGAGTGAGGGGCACCAGCAGGGCCAGGAGGGCAGTAGGGGACAGCTTTAATTTTAATCACAGATTTGGGGCTTATCAGAGAATGCAGTTTTTTTATCAGAGAATTTGCAATTTTTTATCAGGGAAAACCAGGATCCCTGCTGATAAGCCAGGCTTGTCTTTTTTCATACTTGCTAGGCTTCAAACACATCAGGATGGCTTGTTCCTGTGCCATCAGTAAGGTTTCTTTAAAATACAACCAGCTGTCTTGGACTCCTCTTCCCTTCAGACTGGCCTCCCAGGGGATCCTGCCCATCAGTTCCCCAAGGGAGTGGAGTCAAAGTTTGCTTTTCTGAAGTCCAGGGTCTATACTCTGCTACTCTCCTGTCTATCATTTGTCAGGATCCTGAACTCGACCATCTCATGGTCACTTCTGATTAACTAGGGGCCATGCTCTTCTTGACCTGCTGCTCACAAACAGGGAAGATTGGGGGAGGAGACGTAGAAGTGGATGGTACTGCTCTGGCCATGCGAGCTATCCCACAAGTCTCTGTTACTCCAATCACACCATAGTTCCTTGACTGTGCGAGGACTTACAGTTCTTCTTGCTTGTTACCCAGGCTCCATGCAGTTGTGTACAGACACCTGAGGTAGCCAGCTAATTGTCCTACTTTCTCAGGAAGAATGAGGAGGTCTCCCCTGTTGCCCCCTCCTCTTTTTGCTTCCTTCAGGTCTCCCACTTCCCATTTACCTCAGGGTTTTGGTCTCCATCTTCCAGCGAACCTAGTTTGAATCCCTCGTCACTAGGTTAGCAAGCCTGTCTGTGAACATGCTCTTCCCTCTCTTCGTCAGGTGGATCCTGTCTCCTCTTAGCAGCCCTTCGCTTGAAACAACATCCCACTGTCAAAGAAGCCAAAGCCCTGCTGGCAACACCCGCTGCGCAGCCATGCATTGATCTGCAGAATGTGTCCACTCCTGCCTGGGCCCTTCCCCTTGCTGGAAGGATTGAGGAGAACATCACCTCTGCCCCCACCCCTTGCACCCTTGCACCCAGAGCCCTGTCATCACTTTTTTATCTGCTTAGGGCCTCCCCTGGCAGTATCATTCATGCCCACATGGATGAGCAGCGTGGGGTGGTAGTCAGAGGGCCAGATGAGTCTCAGTAATCCCTCCGTGACATCTCAAACCAGGCAAGCGCAGACCTCCTGAGACAACAGGTCAGATTGGCAGGTGGATGCCTCCATCCCTCTCAAAAGGGAGTCTCCATCCATCACCACCCATCTCTTATTCTTGGCGGCAGTGGTCTCAACCATTCCAACCTTGGGGAGGCCTGGCCTGGCCTTTTCCACCAGGGGAACTTGTTCCTTCTCCTCTGTTGCTAGGGCTCCAGGCAAACTGCTGCAGGTGGAGATGAAGATTTCTGCTTGCTGCCACAGGTCACAAACTTCCAGCTTCCACATTTCTGGGAGTCCATGTCCTCTCCCTTCTCTAGTGCTGCCTTTGGCAGTCTTTCCTTCCCACAGTCCTAGAGGTCTCCTTCAGCATCAAATCAATGAAGTCCTCATGGTGGAGGATGCCTTGGAGCCTTGCCACCTCCTCCTGTAGGTCTCTTGCCCACTCCCTGAGGGACACCACAAGAAGGCACCGCTCACATCACAGGCAGTCCCCCCACCTGGCTGTCACTGGAAGGAACCTGCAAGTTGCCGTCTCCACAGCACCGAACCAGGACCCTGACTGCGAGTGTGCCAGGGGAGGCACAGAGCCTGGGAACCTGGGGTATGGAGGGGGACATTCCAGTTTACCCTCGTGAAAGCTACAGACATCCTCAAACAGTTAGATCCACCCTAGATCTTAGCAGCACATTGATCTTCACAGTTAAGGCAAGCCAGTCTCTGAATCCAGCAGCACACAGGGGAGTGATGTGGGCAGCAGCGCATCTAGCTGGCAGCAGCTCCCCAGCCTAAAGGATGAGCTGGATCAAAGGCCTTTGGCAGGGTTCAAACTCACCTCACCTGTGACTGCTCCAACAAGAAGCCTTAACCACTTCACCCTGAAGCCAAAGCTTTACACCTCATGCACGTATTCTGAGCTATTCCCAAAGACCACCTCCCACTCCACCCCATATTAGAGGAACGGACATTCAGCTGAAATCAACAGAGCTACGTTAGCCAAAGATTTGACCCCTTCTGAGAAATAAAAGCCAGAGAAGTCTGCTACATAAACCATTCAGCATTTTGCCAGACAGCTTTGAAATCCTTGGTACTCCTAGCTAGACAGACACGTTCTCACTGCTGTCACCAGAAAGGCAAGAGTCCTCAGATCAGTCGAAAGTTAGTTCCCCTACTGAAGTCTTAAAAAAAAACCCAAACAAACAGATTCAGTAAACTCTGTGCTCTGTCCTCCTCCTAGGACTGCCACCCAGGTGCACGGAGTAGGAAGAGGAGGGCAAGACAATTTCCATCTCGGGGGGGTGCATCTACATGTTCATTAATGCGCAGTAGGTCCTGAGCATTTAATTTAGTACTTGCTTAATGAAGTACTAACTAAATGTGCAGTAACTAGAGTTACTGTGCAGTAGCACAGGAGAACACCTTTTTATTGACACTACTGAGCAGTAGCCTAATGATACTGCGCAGTAGAGTATTAGCACTGTCCATGCTGTGACACGTTACTGTGCAGAGTTATTAGGCTACTGCTCATTAAGCATCTTGTGTAGACATGCCCAGGAGCAAGTATGATCCCAAGGTGGGGCTAACAAGTCACATTAAGCAAGGCTCACTTTCAAACCGCAGTAAAAATGAATGAAAGTCTCCACTGAAGTCCAGATTCCCCAAGAGCTGCTTTAACTCCAAATAATGTTTTCCACACTGCATGCAAGTGGCACTGCAGGCCAGGATCTTCACAGCACTTTCTTTGATAGCTATTTCCCTTCAGCCTTCCAGCCTGCCACCCTTGTGTCCCAATTCAAGCCTTGCAAAGCGGGTAGGGAGCAAAGGATCACATGCCTCAGCTTGGCACTGCTGCCATGAGGGAATTTTCTCCCTTTGTCCTTTGGCCTCTTTTACAGGCCTTAAGGGCAACCAGAGTGGGACATAAGGAGCAGATCACAGCTAGACTTGGCCTCAGGGTCTCCAGTGCATGAACTACCCTGCACCCTGTGGGATGTGGCAACAGCATTCCCACTTCAGCATGTGCAGGTGCCTCCGCGTGCAAGGATGCTTTGTAATTACACCTCCAGCTGAGGATGGTGAATTAATCAGCAACATTGCTGACTCAATGCCAGGCCAATTTCTGCCTTTCAAGGTGAGAGAGAAAAGCCTGGGGGGGTTTTGCATCATTTCCAGACAGGGAGCTACTGTAGTGCACCCTGTATGCTCTGACACTGCAGTGACTGGTACAGGGTAGAGTTGTACATAGATGAGATGGATAGACAGCAGACAAACTGACCCCAACTTGTGGCATAGCCCATCAGTGAGACAACCTCCCCGGACCTGTTCACCCCCACAATAGCTGGCATTTGGGCAAGGAAAGCTCCACAGCGTTTTCATTACAGCATCAAATCTCACTGGGGCTGGCAGGTGCATTCCCTATGCAGCAAACAGGGAATTCTGTCAAAAGATCTCACAGATGATCTCCTAGAGCAGGGAATCCAACTTCTGTCCTGTGGAGCCATGCACCTGGCCCATGGGGCTCCCCCTGGGTTGAGAAATTTGGTGGTAAGGGAGCACTGGCAATTCATATCACCACCCTCCCCTCACCAAACTCCCAAACCCTGGACAGCTGGATCAGGGCTGGGCACGCCTCCATCCCCCTTGCATGACTGGATTGGGACCAGACCATCCCTGCAGGACCAGGTCGGGGCAGGCCATGTCCCCTTTCCCCACGTAGCTGGATGGGGCTCTATTGCACCTACCCTGGACCACTGGCCAGATCCAGCCTGTGGAAGATCCAGGCGCTGCCCATCTAGCCCGCTGGGCACAAAAGTTGAGCACCACTATCCGAGAGGATCTGCTGGAGACTCCTTAGGCCTCCACATACACACCAGGCTCCCTCTGGCTCTTGGTAACATGACTCAATTGAAGTCATGCTGCCAGGTCTTCCTTCACTGCTTTTCCCCCTCAGGGATGCTCTACAGAACAGAGATTCAAGGAGTAATGAGTGCTGGTCGCTCTCAGGCTGGTCTAGATC
>NW_017729016.1:10272118-10289840 GCF_001723915.1 Gavialis gangeticus
CCCTGGACCACTGGCCAGATCCAGCCTGTGGAAGATCCAGGCGCTGCCCATCTGGCCCGCTGGGCACAAAAGTTGAGCACCACTATCCGAGAGGATCTGCTGGAGACTCCTTAGGCCTCCACATACACACCAGGCTCCCTCTGGCTCTTGGTAACATGACTCAATTGAAGTCATGCTGCCAGGTCTTCCTTCACTGCTTTTCCCCCTCAGGGATGCTCTACAGAACAGAGATTCAAGGAGTAATGAGTGCTGGTCGCTCTCAGGCTGGTCTAGATCTGAACTGGTGACCTGGAGGGAAAGGATTTCCCCTTCCCCTTTTCCAGTTACTACTGATCTGAGATATCCATTTTCCCCTCAAATGGTTGCATATGCTAAGACCTCCTTTGACAGCAGGTAGCTCACAGACATGTTGAGAGACTGTTATTTCTCCCTCCATATGACTGTTTACTGAACACAAAACGACCTTTACTTTATTTCTTCCCTTTAATCCTGTATTATGGGCTGCTCACAACGTGTCCGCTCTAACCATCTGCATCAGATCAAAAGCAAGCAGGTTCATGCTATTGCTGTGATGTGGAACAGCGCCAAATTGGTGCTTAGCTTCGATCCAGTTAATTCAGGGTGTGGTAGGGAGGGAGCAGAAGAGGCTTGACAGGAAATGAGTACCTGTTTGACAATTTTGCATTGCTGTTTATGTGGCTCCAAGAACCTGCCATCACAGTCATGAGAGAAAGGGGAAATCAAATCAGGAGTATTTACCAGCTGGAAGGACAGGAGACATGCAAAGCAGGTGCCAAATGGTTGCTTTAGGGGTTCAGCTGCTGAGCACAGCCAAATTTCAAAGTGCCAGCTGCTGGAAAGGCATGCTGAGCTGGGCAAGATCCTTACAAAAGGCTGGCCTGAGAAGCAAGCAGGTAGTCATAAAGAAAGGCACCTGCTGGGAAAGACATGAAGCCTCGTATTTAAGGTAAGCAAGGGATCTGGTCGCAGGACATCACCCAGCTCTTTGTGTTTGGAGCCTCAGGTGCGTTCTGGCTGTAATTTTCAGAAGGATTAAGCAGACGCACTGGGGACTAGCAATTATAGAAAGCTCAGCTCCCATTTCGGCACCAAAGTGAAACTGGCTAGATTTTCAAAGCTCTCCGCAGCTTGGGGAACAGTTCTGAAAATCTGGTTCTCACTGGGACGCCTTAAATAGGAGCTGAGCTGTTTGGAAATCTGCCCCAAGTGTGAATTCGGAGCCCTTGGTAATCTGGCTGGTTTTGAAAAATCTGAGAAGCATTATGACATTAGCCTTTGTCAGTGTATTGCAGGTGGACACTGCATAACTGTGTTCACCGTCAGGCAGACAACGTGTATGCGAGGTGGCACTCTTCACTACAGAAAAGAATATAGTGTGGAGTCTCCATCTGCCCAGCACCAACCCTCTACTCAGTGAAGCACCTACAAGCACTTTATCTGACCCTCTCTGCTCTAACAACTGACCTGGACATTTCACATGATTTTCCAATCATTTCTGGCACCAGAGGACTCAGAAAATAATTCACATACCTTTTCCATTTCAGGCCCAGTGAAAACTAGGAAGAGTAAGGTGAGGAGGAGATGACAACCTGAATAGAACAAAACTCAAAAGAAAGAATGGATAGGATTTATTCAGTGCCTGGTTTGGCAGAAGCATCAGCCTGGCCTTGCTTCCCAACTCTGCTCCTGGCTCTGCTACACTAAAGCTACCATTTGTGATCTGAAATACAGATTTGCAGCTGGATACAGACAATATTCTCATAGCTTGCATTTCTGCCTCTTTGAAAAATTCCTCAAGCACAAGAGCTTTTGTGTCAGAAATAGCTCGTGGTCCACATTTCAGTTGAAACTCTTCTTCTGGACAGGCGTGCCTCTTAATTTAAGTGATGCTCTCAGTCCTACAGAAATCACACAAAACAGGAGGAAGTTCTGAGGCTGGGAGAGATTATCTGAGAGAGAAACAGAGAGTCTTGGCAAGGACCCTGTAGGAATATGAATGCTGACCTTTCATGGAGGCTACCCCCTACAGGAGATAGTTTAGTGCCCTGGGTTACCTATCACAATGATGAGCACAGTATAGATGTCTCGCTAGAGTGATCAAGTACTTCTGAGCATGTTGTATGCATTACATTGGGTGTCTGACTGCTTCTTTTCCAGGTTGGCTGGAATCATCTTTGCTTCAGGGACACTTGGGAGCTCTGCAACACCAAAAATAAGCTTCAACAAAAATTGCTTATGAGACTTATAATGAAACATATCAAGCAATTTCAAGAGACCAGGGATGTTCTGTCATTCAGCAAGGGGTCCCCTGCATCTACATACTGGAGTCACTCACAGACCTAGCAAAGCACTCCCTCGTGCTGGTTAGTTAGAATTCATCTCTATCAGCCCACAGCCCGAAGAAGAGATGATTGTCGCCAATACTGTTACTATGGCTGCCTAGGGAATCCTACAAGCCACAGGAGTTCAGAAATCCCAGAATTTTTATATTGCTTTTCCCAAAGCAGAAACCAGAAGGGCTGCTGTGGGCATTGATTGGCATCAGAAGTTTGAAGGTGTAAGAGGGAGATCTGTATTTAAAATGTATCAGCCCAGAAAACGGGACCTGGGATTATTGCAAGGGAATAAAACTCTATCCAATACTCTCTCAGGATCCTCAGGCTTTGGCTCAACTGCTAACTCATGCAGGTGTTAAAAGAAAAAAGAGAATAAAAGCTGTGTAAGGTGCTACAGCATGTGGAAGTGCTGATTCCCTTGTGAGCTCCCCAAAACTTGTCCATCGCTTCAGTAAGATTCTCTTAGCTTTGCTGCTGGCAGGATCTTCCCATGTTGACCCCTAGGATGTGGTGTGAGCAGAAATCCAGGGGTCAGCAGTAACTGGATTGTAAACTCTGCTCTGACACCAAGTACCCCTGTGGCCTCAGACAAATCCCTTAACCTCCATACACATTCATCCCCAACCTGTAACAACTTTGGGAATCCCCATCTACATCATAGCAAAATGAGAAGTATTCTGCACTGTATGTGCTGGTTAGTAGCAAAGGCCTGTAATCCAGGAAAGAAAAAGCATAAAAGCAAACGTCTGACATGTTTGATTTATTTACCTGCATGGCATGTTTATTCTGGAATAGACTAGGATGTCATTTGGGAAGAATGCTTGCTTAGTTTCAGGCTCAAAACAATGGGCTGTCCAATGTATGTAACCTCAATTAACTAATGGAAATTTCTTGAACTCTTTTTTTTAATTAATTGCTATGTACCACCTACAAAAATGAGATGCTGTTTCATCCTGTGTGTGTGTGTGTGTGTGTGTGTGTGTGTGTGTGTGTGTGTGTGTGTGTGTGTGTGTGTACACATCTACAAAACAATCTCTGCTAAGAATGACTTATCAGCTCATCTGTTTACTTTTATGGGGGCATTTACATTTGGTAAGCTTGGAAGCTCCATATTCAGAATAAATTGGAACACGTAGTACTGCAACGGTATGCAGTACAGCAATTCAAAAGTCTGAGAAAAACTAACTGAAGCTCTGAAAATACATTGTTAGCATACAGTTAAGACAGACTTCTTTCTACCTAAAAATATCATTCTGTCTTCTACAGCACAGTTATTAGGTGAATAAGAGTTACATAAGCCTAAAAGTCCTATTGTCTACCAAGAGCTAGTTTCAACTAGAATGGCCCCTGTTGTTTCTCTTGCACTTGTAGGAAACAGAACATGAATTATCAAGCTATTTGATTCACTGATATTCTTGGGATAACTCTGCATATTTCAGACCAGATTTATCAGTATAAATGCATATGCATAAGAAGGGTGTCTGCCCTTTGCTATTACCTATGACAACCAACTACCCCAAATGTTCTGGGACAGTCTTGAATTTCGGGGCCGTGTCCCACCGTCCCAAAGTTTTGTCCCGAATTGGAAAGTCAGTACTGAATCTTTACAAGCCACGCAGGATGCATATAACCCCCTTTCACGACCGCAGGGTTCTCAGCCAGGCAGAAGCACTATGGGTAGGTCACAAAGGTGATATAGTAGTAGGGTTCGGGCTGGATAGCTGCACTTATCTTTTAACATTCATGCAACAGCAGCAGGATTAGACTAAGATGCACAGTCACTCCTCACAGGATAATTAACCCTCCCTCTTTGCAGAGGTTCAGCTATCACAGTCCTGCTTCCAGAAGGCTGTAGCAGGCCTCAAGTCTGTGGCATGTCCCAAATGTTGGTTCCCTTAAAGTTGGCCACCTTACTATCTTTTGGCAATAAAGCAGTAAAACTAAATTACATGTATTACCTCCCTAGCACCTATGTTTAAAAATAGATCTAGCTGTGTCTCCCTAATACCTGATTATTTAAAATGCATAGTAAGGGATCATACTATTAAGCCATTCAAACTCCCACGAGCTATCCTATTTCTGAAATCAGTGAGATAGTCATAAGAGTAAACACCATTCCAAATAGATTTCATATTTGGGCCCTCTGCCCTGGTTCAAACCAATTGACGTCAACATGGATCTTCCTATTAACTTTCATGAGCTTTGGATCTTGACCTTAATGCTTCACAATGGCCCGTGAACGTAACAAGCTTGGCAAAGAAATTAACTGAATAGTGCAACGCACATGGCTTCATAAAAGGTCAATGGTTTGTGACACTATATCTGGCTCCATCAGGTAGCATTAGCTTCTGCTATATTTGCCTTTACCCTTAGATGGTTTAAAATCTGATAAGTAATTCCATTCTCTTTATATGGCAGTAAAACCCAGGAGCTGAGCACTTCACCAAACTCTGGGATGTGTGAAATCCAGATCCAAATCTGGCTATAGCACGTTTCTCCATGTTTCTTACAAAATGATACCTACAACCACCTGCAGTAAGTACCCCAGAACCTACCTCTGGTCCAGAAAGACCACTGAGCCTGAACTGGAGAATATAAGTGCTGCCTCATCTGTCTGCTCTCCACCAGAAGCTGTCACCTCATCCTGACCTTCAGCTTGATTCTCTGTCCTGCCATGTAATTCCTATGTATTCCCCAACGTGGCTCTAGGCTTGTTTCTGCATAAAGCAATCCTATGCCTTTGTTTTCTTTTAGTATGTGCTTCCCTAAGATCAGCTTCTACAGCTACACTTTTTTACCTTCTCTTTCAGTTTTTGTCCCTAATTCCAACTGCTGGAGCCAGGGATCATCATCTATAAAACTCAGTTGTTGCCACTCTGTTCTGCTGGAGTTAACAGCTGTTTTTCCTGCCCGGCCCAGTTTTCCATGGAAGATGTGCTTCATGGGTTTTTGTTTTGTTTTATTATTTGCAAATTGGCTACCACAGTTCTGAAGTTCCCTTTCCATGCTGCAAAACACCTCTGAGGATATCGAAGAATCGGTATAAATACCCTAGACTTATGAGCCGCAAAGAATCTTTAGGCCAACACCCCACTTCTTCGATAGGAAGGAGAAACCTCTTTTCCCTGGGATAAAAACCAATCAATACAGGACCCTAGCACACATGGCATAAGAACACCATCCCTCACACCTGGATTGGCAGCTCCTTTCTGCCTGCCTCCGAACAACAGCATCCCTTGGACTTTCTCCAGCAGCTGACATGTTCTACGTGGGCGGGACGGGCCTGCTAATCTCTTCTCTTCCTGCCACATGCACTGGCCTGTGATGGACTGGTATAGGCAAGACACCTTACAGCCCCTTGAGAAGGTGGTGAAACTCATTCCCCTCCAAGCTATGGTTTTAGTCAGCTTACAGACTTCAGCATGCACCGCAGCGCTGACCAGAGGTGGTGACATAGGTCACATCCTCAACTGAGGGGTAAGAACTTTTTTTTTCTTTTTGAAAGAACCAACAAAACCCCCCAAAACTTGAGGTTCCAAGGCAATCGGTGGTGGGACAAACCCAATATCAGACCCAGACATACATTGCCTATGTCTTTACCATGCCCTGCTTTCTTCCCTGGCAGAAGAATTCAGAGGACACTCACGAGGAGAACCTCCCAAGCCCCGCAGAGATCTCCCCTGCTTGCGTGGGCACAAGAGACCTTGCGCTTCCTTCCTGTTCGCACTTGTGCTGGCTGCTTGTTTCTCTTAGCTCATCCTCGATGCCCTTCTGATCTCTTTGGGAACGTCATTATCATTCGAAGTAACAAGTAGAGATCCTAACTGGGAATAAGACCCTGCTATCAGGCATCACAAAAACATATAAGAAACTATTGTGGCCCCAAGTCCATTTATAAAAGGCACAGCGAGTATGGGAAGAAAAGACAAGTGAAAGGGCTTCCTTAAATTCATCCCCACCTGCTAGCCCATGTTGACTCTGAATTTCAAACAAGCATTTCCAATTTGCTGAGAGTAGAGAGCCACTGATGATGAGGCCTATTTCATATTTCCCCCGCTTCTGCCTACGTGTCAAGCTCCTCTCCTGCAAGGAGATTCTTACAGGCAGAGTTATCAGCATAACCTACCTGCCCATGTCTCCTTTGCCTCTGGGGAAGACCTGGGTTACTTTACAGCATGCTAAAAGCAGCTTGTTCATATTTGTACAAGGCCTTTCATAGCAGACAACATCCCAAAGGCTTTGAGATAATATATAGTCAGAACCACACAACAGAGTAAGCATTGTTGAAAGCCCCTGCTAAGTCAGCATTTTTATTTTCAATCAAAGCAGCCTTTTTTTTTTTCTGTAATAGTTTTCTTCCCTTTGGCATTTTCATTAGAAGATCAACAGGGAAAAAAAAGCCACAACAACCCCTCATAGTGAAAGTTATGAGAGGCCTGGCACGTGGTAATGAGATGTTATAAAAATGCCCAGCCATAGCTTGAAGTATTTCTGAACCAAGCACTCAATCAAATGAACTCAGAAGGAATGGAAAGTTTGTTACTCCTGGGCACGTTTCTCAGGGATTTTTGTCCTATAACTTAGCGGCATGGAGCACAGTCACCTCTAACATGGTATGTGCAAAACCAAAAACTATCCTTTACCAGGATGGTAAAGGGACATAGAATGGGATCCTAAGTTATCAGTCTCCCTTTGCAAGGCTGTTCTCACTCAAAGCAATTCTCAAAGCAAGAACACTATATTAACTAGCTAGACTACATGTACCTAAACCCACTATTTATTCCTCTGGAACGTTTCAGTGGGAAGTCCCTTCTCTTGCTCTGGATTAAGGGCACATTCAGTGGCTAAAATGACCACAGTTCATGTAGACATACCTGACCTGGCTCCAGGTTAGCTAGCTCAGGCACCAATAGTAGTGTAGCTCAGTGTAACCTACCCACCTAAGCACACCCTCAGCTTCTGGGGAGGTTTTGCAGACTGAGGCGAGTTCTGTGCTGCCCCACTTACGCTGCTAGCAGTCAGTTTAGAAGGTACCTCAGACATGGCTATGTGAGCGGCTGCAGACAGGGCCTAAGAAATATCATAAATGTAATATAGAGGCATCATACAGCAACAAGCAGAGCTTACAGCCCACATCAACAGCCAAGTCCTAGGTAAGAATTCAACAGGGTCTCCCAACACACTTGAAAAGAAATGGAAGTGCTGAGGGGAAAAGATAATAGTGACTGAAAAAAAAAGCAGTAAATCTGTCAAGGAACTGGGCTGTGCCTCCAAAGGGCCTAAGCTTTTCAGGGGGCTTGGGATCAAGCTTTTAGCAGATCAACACCTGCCGTGATTGCTGAATACAGTAAATAAAACTGATGCAAAACAGCACCCCCTACTTTCTGCTCTTCTTCTAAATCCTCTCTGCTCAGCTCTCCCTTCTCATGAACTGCTTAGGAAAGAGTTCAAGAAAGGATGATTCTCTGGGAAGCAGCTAGCTCATGTAAACTAAAAAACAACAAGAATCATGTAATGAGGTGAAGCAGGAGATAGCCAGGCCATGCCTCATCCACATACACTTCCTATCCAAGCACCTGATCCTATCCACTTCCCACCCAAGCGTCTTGATTCCCATCAAGGATCTTTTCAGACTAGGTTAACAGTAGAGCAGCCAAACCAGTGAGTCGCTCTGGAAATCAGCTTGGCTTGTCACGAGATAATCACATTAATCATTTACAATCCTTTCCATTAAAGTGTGCTTGTAATAAATGGAGCACTGGCCCTTTCCACCCCATGCATCCTCAAGCCAAGGTTAGGGGCAGACAGGGCCTATTAGACTGTGCCTGGGCAGCTCCACAGGACGCTGCTGTGGAAGCAGAGCCAACACACGATGCTGTGTGAGGGCGCAGGCCTTCCAGCCCTGTGCCTTGTGCATCTCTGTTTTCTGGGGCTGAAAAGACGGAGCCATTGCTACCTCCTCTCCCATCCTTTGTGTGTCTTCAGGGACACTAGTTGTAACTACAAATTCTGCCTGCCTGGGTAAGCAGATACAGAAAGCAAGGTACCTTGTGGTCTCTACTCCTCATTCCTCCTCAACACAGTCTAGGGCTTAGTATAGACAGATGTGTAGTATGGAAGTGTGTGGACCAGCATCTATTATACAGATTTTTGCTGGCCATAGGAAGAAGCATAATGGCCTAAATCATATGCTGTGTACAACTCTATTGTATCCCATATGTCTGAAGCAAGCTGAGTAACTTTTTGACACAGAAGGAGAAAACCTTCTCCAATCACACCTGTGCTTATGTCGTCTGCTCAGTAGATCTCACAACAAACAATGCCATCCTAATGCCGGTGCGAATTATAGAGACTTTTTAAAAAATAGTCTGCTAACATCTGCATTTCCCCACTTAATGATCTATTGTTTGGGTTTTTTACATTTATATAATAGTGATACAGAAGTGAAGAACCCTTGTCATGTCAACCTGTGCTTTTATGCTAACTAAGGAGAGATAAATATGCCACACTATAGCTAATAAGTGTCATTCACTTCACTATTTATTCCAAACATGTTTCTTGCTCTGTCACAGCTGCTCAGGCTAGCTCTATGCATTAGGAAAAAAAGATGACCTTTATTTGCTGTGAATTAAGCAGATAGAAGAAAGAGTTTGCAATTAAAGAATAGTTTTTATTAGTTGTTTGAGTTGTTTTTTTTACTTCAGCTACCAGGGATCATGTTACCCACTATAGCAACACTCCTCTATTTTTGTAGCATTCACCTCCCAGGGATGGCTTCATCTTGCACTAATTTGTGAGGCAAGCTCCAACACCTGTGCTTTGGAACGAGCAAGATCGTGGATATCAAACGGCTTCTTTGTCATTAAACCAGAGCGAGTCTACGGGCAGGGCCCCGATCTCGGTGCACTGCATCTGGTTCCTAACAGTATAAAGCACCTGAAGGCTAGGCAGCCTTGCTTGCTGAGAGCTTTCCTTGTGCAGGAACCTGTCGGTGGCAGAGTCTTGATAGGGATGGACTTGTTTATAACACCTCCTGACTGCGCAGGGGAATGCAGTACATCTGTACATGGTAGACACTGGGGAAAAAAAGCCTTATTGACGTGCTGAGAAGAGCCGGGCATGTGCCATAGTAACAGCCAACACACAACACGTTGATAAAAGTGGCTACAGGACATTATTTCTGAGATGTAGTGCGCATGGAAAAAGGGTCTTGAACTTCACAGCATGGTCAGGAGGCAGCATAGGCACGACTCAGGGCAACTATTCTACATCTTCAGGCATGTTTGGAGAGGACAAGATAGGGCTTGGGCACCCCTCCCAACAGCTCCTTGGGGCTGTAAGCTAGCAGGTACCACAGAACAGACCGTCTTAAAAATCATACCTTGATCTGACAGTGGTCCCGCTATGACTATTATGACCATGTAGACCAGCGCAGACTCTGGCTCATGATGAGATCATTGCACAAGTTCGGTTAGCAGGTGCTCTCCCGGGCAGCCAGTCCAGCCAGCTCCCCCTGGGAGTTATTGGGAGCCCAAGGAGGCAAGTTCTCCCTCAGAGCTCTGGAAAGCCACCTCGGCCGTTCCCTTCGACATGTCCCTGCCTCCCTTAACTTCCCGCTGGAGTAAAGAGATCGGCTCGTCTCTTCTCAATGGTTGACGAGGTCTAAATGTCACTCAGAGAAAGCATTTCAGATTTAGGTAATCTGCCAGTACCTGGCGCTCCAAATGCCAGGTGTTCTCCTCATTGTGAACAGCGTCTTACTTGGAAAGGAAAAGAGCAGATAGGCATTAATACCACCCCACACCACCCTTCGTGCGTATGTAATCACACCTTTCATGTGAAGATCTAAATAGATTTTTACAAACGTGACAGGCTTAGCACGCAGCTCTGGCATCTTTAAATGTTCCTGGCAAAATCCAAGGGAATAAAAAAAGTGCATGAGGGCTGCACAGGCAGCGCCCAGGTCCAGCACCCGTCTCCGAGCTCAGGGAGACAGAGTGGCGGCTGGCTGCAAGGCTGGTGCATGACTGAACTGTGGACTGAAGCCACAACTCCTAACTGCTGGCCCTCACAAAGACCAAAGGATTACACTTTGCTGATCCCATTTCGGCCAAGGACAGCTTATCTTGCCTTTGAGGCCAGTTATTGGCCATCCACGTGACTTGCAATGTCCACTGATGAGATGTTAATGTCCTGATAAGCTGCACCTTCCATCAGCTGTGCTGGGCTTCATTAGTAAGCAGCACAGAGCCTGGGTACAAAAACGATCAGCTGAAGCCCCTCAAGACAAATGGGGAAGAGACTGAAGGACCGAGCAGACTCCCTCCACAGAGCAAATGGCATTAAAATGGCGGGGCTGGAATAATTCTCAAAAGCCAAACCAGTCACCTGCTTTTCACTTTCTGTTTCCAAATTTAATCCTCCCCTTTCTGCTTCTGCCCAGCTCCATGTGAACATGCAATCTTCTTGCATTGGTGCTAAGCAACAAGAATGTTTCACACAATTCCCCCCATCATCCCCATGACAGGACAGACTGACCTCACTCTATTTTAACCAGCAGGGCAGAACACTATGGCACCTTCGAATAATACGTCTATTCAAGGTAATATGTTGACCTGTCTAACATATTTCTGCCTCTTCCAAAATTTCATCTACTAAGGCAATAGAGACACCTAGGGATCACAGAGGCCATTACAAGATTCCTGAAGAATTCAATCCTCCTCAGGATGAGTAGCGAAATGTGATTAAATACACAATATAATAAATGAAAGTACTCTTCAGGATGGAATTTGAGGAAGAAATCAGTATTACAACCAGGAACTAAAGAAGGTATTATTAGATCAGGGACCAGCTGCTGAATAGGAAATTCTTTATTATGATGTGATACGGATGCTCTTAAATACTTTCTGTAATTTACATACATTTGCCATCAGACAAGCTATTCCCCCCTGCCCCATGAGCTTTCAGACCAATTATCTTCTTTCAAAATATAAAATAATGGGTGGTTTATTCAGCGCACATTTCCCATGTTAGGTCTGGCTCTCATTTGGTGGCCTATATTGAACCAAGCATAACAGCAATAACCAGGCATTAAGCAGCAGTGAATCCAAGCATTGCTAACTAGATAATAACTAGATAAACAATGCATCTTCTTTTGATGAGCTGGTACTGGAGCCCTTCTCCTTTCACGTCAAACACACTATCCTTTATGACTCAACTGACAGACAATTCCCCCAGGTGATGCGAGTAATAGGTCCGTTATCCTTCTAGCCACTGAAAGGCAACGCTGTTCACCCAGGCATATTCACAAAGCAAAGTTACTCTGCCTTATTGTCCCTCTCACGTTTCCAGAATTGTATCATTGCTATCTCTGGAAACAAAATTTGATTTTTTGTTCTTTGGGTAGTGGCAATAATTTTTCCCTGCAACTGCTCTGATAGCAACAAAAGACTATACTGCTCCTTCCACAATGAGCCCTCAGAAGAACAACCAGCTTTTGTCATGTCTTCTCAAAAAAACCCCACCTAGCAACTTCTTAAACCAGCAGATAGATGCACTTGGCAGGGCTCTTCACAGGGCCCATTACAAATGTCCTGACAACTTCTTACTGCCTGGCCATTGCAGTAGTGTCCTGTCAATATATGCCATCACAGGACAGCCAGGCCCAACTGAATAAGGCTCTCATTATTTTATATTCTGCAGCTCTTTAAATGCCCTATGAAGGCAACGATCAGCATCCTGCCAACAGCTGTCAGGTCTGAAACTTATATGACAGGCCTGCTTTGCTACATCCATGTTCATAGTCTAGTCCTGCAGAAGCCTGATCCAGAGAGAAAAGAACAAATGATCATCTCTCTAAAGGACATTTCATAAATCCTGCAGGGCTTTGCTAAATACAGCATCAGCATTTCTAGGTGAGCAATGAGGGTCATATTGGCACATTCTGTTCCACAAGAGCTCACACTGATGAAAGAGCAAAGTCACCCTATAGCATAAAGAATACAAGCAAATCCAGAAAACAGCATCCACGTTGCAATGCTGGGTAGTCTAATATATCACAAGAATTAACAGGAGGTTGGAACTTACAATACTTTATTCTAGTCTAGTTTGTAGCTTGACACCAACATATTTCCATTTGTTTTTGGCCAGCTTGTATAGCAAGAAAGCCCCTCATTCAACCCATTTTAAATCACTTATGGCCAAACTGAGGAAGAAAGCCAGATTTCAGCCATAGCCCAGAAGTGCTGAGGTAGTCTGCCTAAAACAGGCACCAGACTTGTCTAATTTTAAAGAACCATTGATCTTGATCTCAAAGAAGTTTGTCACTCTAAAAATGAATTAAAATCATGGCTCCTAGCTATTGTCAGCTGTCTAAAATGAAGTGCTCTGCCTGTAGCTATGTACATGGTTCCAAAATCTGATTGAATACTACAGGTTGACTACTAATACCCCAAGGCCTTCCAAAGAACAAGGAGTGCATCTCATGAGGCCTTTCCAGCGAGCAAAAACAGAAGGAACCTTTTGTTTTGCCTGAAACAAAGTATGCAATGGGGCCTACACCTAGGTGGAACTTCTTAGAGCGCTGTATTTAGCCAAATTAGCTGATCCCTTCAAATAATTCAACCTGATGGCACTAATATTCTTAATCTCCTAGATTTAGTCCTAGGGACTAAAAGATTGAACCTGAAAAAGTATCTCTCTCAACTTCCTGCATCTGAAGCCCCAACCAAACTCCTAATGCCATGATTCTCAAGCTGAAGTTGCATTAGAGCATTCAAATAAGGGACAGGTTTGAGATTCAGGAGATCAGCCTTCTTGCACGCCCTTGGCCAAGTAACTTTATCCTCCTTTGCTTCAGGATCCTTTCTTCTCTCACCTTGTGTATGTCTTCTTTATTTAGACTGTAAGAGCTCTGGGGCAGATGTGTCCCATACGAGACAAATGCACAGTGCCTAGTACAATAGGACCTTGATCTTGGATAGACTCTTCAAGACATTAGCATTGCAGGAGGTAAATGAGGGAGGAAGCAGTCTAGTGATTAGGTACAGAGGACAGAGCAGCCAGTGACTTGCTATGTAAAGTTAGGTAAGTCCCTGAACTATTAGTCTGTTTACTATCTGCAAAATGAGAGAGATGATTCTTACCTACGTACCTCACAGGAGCGTTGTGTGACATACAGGTAGCATCAGGAAGAAAAGAAGAAAGGTAGTTCAGATACGCGGCCCTTATAAGCAACCTTCTTAGACAGTTGCATCAGGGGATGGACATCTTCTGTCTTTAATGTGGTATATCTAGTTCAGTTCACACCATGCATCTGTTGTATTCTAGCGTACTCGTTTCATCAGATTTTGTGTTCCTAATGTGTCAATTAGATGTTCTTGTTCCAAAGCCAAGTAACTCAGAAGGGTGTCTGCAGAACAGATCCTGGCCTCACTAAACTAGTGTTACAGACCCCGGGTCTGTTAAGAAGTGAAGTCTGAGGCAGGAAACTGTTGCAAAGATAACTGTTAGTGCTGCAGTTTTCATCACTAGAATGGGGTCCACTTACATTCGTTCATGAAAGTCTCCTCTCTAAAGCTGTTTAGGAATTTGATCCACTTCAATTTTGCACTTCATGTGGGAGCAGCTGGATGGAATCTGATGGCCTGTGTTACAGAGTAGGTCAGACAAGATTTTATACAGATCAGTCTCTTTTGCCTCAACGTCAGTGAACTGAAAATTACTAGGTGGAGCAATATTGTCAGAATAGCACAAGCACGATTTCTCTCCCTATGCTGACACTATACATATATGCCTTTGCCCTACTGAGAGATCAGTTAAAATAGCTATACAATGTTTAACAGCTTGAGGATGGTTGACATGTTAGAGGCATTAATATTCCAGTTGAGTCCTGGGTTACACAAAGTGAGTGTGACTAATACATTACCGTATCAAAGCAAAAGTATCCAATTTTAAAAGGTTGTAATTTAGTTATTAATTAGGCAACTGCTCATCCTTCTAGTCTTTTTTTCTGAGCACTGCACAAGGAAAAATTAATTCCTGAAATGTATATTTTTAATGTTATTTTTGGAAGCCATTCTAATTAGGGAACATGCAACTAGAACAGCGTTAGAAATAACACTTACGCAGAATGAACAAGAAAGTGCCATCTGCTTCCGATACACACGTATCACATTTTTCCCTAAAAACAAGAGTTGTTTAAATGCTCTTTTGTTTGAATGCATCACCATCTTCCGGCAACGGTCATCTCTCACAGCCTTACCATAAAAGTGGGTTCCTTTTATAAACAATATCATCATACTATTAATAAGGGGGTAGGGGTGGGCATGCAGGTCTATAGTCATTTTTCCTCCACACGGATAGCTGTAACTCTGAGTGCAGTAGATTTCATGTTAGTTGAGTTATTATCTGCCAATGCTGCTTGATTACACATTTTACACCCTTGTTTGCTTGCCTGATCATAATGCCCCTAGAAAGTAGGTATTTTTTCCATGCTTTACATATAAGCAAACCATGTCAACAAGAAGTCAAATTATAAGTGCTGCAAGAAGCTCCTGGCAGACACAGTGCCTGTTATTATCTAGTCAGGTCAAATCTAAATTATAGAACAACCTTTACAGAACCAGTAGTTACATTTACACATTGCCAGGTAGTGCAGATCCCGATGGAAAACCTTTGGAAAGTTCTCCTTTGCTTTTTGCGTTTCACCAAAGGTAGAGCTCATTTGCATGCCTGCCCACCAGTCTGCCCTGGAAAATAGTTTTGTTGCTTGTAGCATATTCAGATTTTCCCCTGCCCTTATCATTGGTTGTGTTTTCTTCAACAGAAGGGATAGACTGGGAGTCAAATAAATGTCACTGAGCCTTCTAACATCTCAGATTTGATAGGCCCAAAATAACAAAGATGCCATTTAATCTTAATTTGCATTAATACACACTTTCTAGTTAAAGCAGAGCCATGAGACACTACTAAAGTAGAGCCTGATGCTGTTCATCATAGCAGATAATGGAAGATAACAGCAGGACTACTAGGTCAAAATTTAAACCTAAATAGAACAACAATAGATCTAAGAAGGAACTGTGGGGCGCAACCCATTCAAACAAGAAAGCACCTGAATAGGTGACTACCACTGCACGCCTGCTGCTTTTGAAATTTCTTGCCATTAACAGCTCATTCCTCTGAATCAAAAATGACGTTCTGGGTCAAACCCGCTGAAACAATGTATTAAGCTTCCAACCAAAATGATAACACGGTGAATTTTCCTGGGAGGTGTTTCAGGTAAATGGCATTAACCCTTTCCAAAGGGAAGAAATCTGGTCACATGAGGCTCAGTTGTAAGCAGACCCCAATTAGCACCTTCTGTTCTTTTGCTGATTGTGTTAGCTTTCAGCAGGGAACCAGTTTTCCTAAATGAGGGACAAGGTGGCCAAGAGTACCGCCACAGGATGACTCAACCTTTTGTGGGGGGAAGGAAGGGCCCATGGGACTAAAATGGGAAACTGGTGATCTTTCAATTAAAAATAAAAGACTCCCTTTTCTCTCTTTTTCTGCAAGCAGTCAGAAGAACATGCCAGGCTCCTCCTTACCCCACCACAGATGTATAGAAACAGGTTTTAAGTCATGCCGCGCTCAGATCAGCAAGACACTAACCGGACGTAACTGCAGAGTTTGGGGCCCCAAAATTGATAGCTAGAAAATTCCATCTTGGTAGCAAAGCAGAGAAACAACCATGCACCACATGGTCGAAAGCCCTGCTCCGATCCAGGGAACACAAATCAGGGGTGGGCAAAATACGGCCCACTGAGGTATTGTATGCAGCCCAGGCGTGAGGACGCGTGGCATGTGCTCAGGCATACAGCAGAGCTGGGGCGGTACAACAGCTGGACTCCATTTCTCAGCAGCCCCAGCAATAGCAACTCCTTCTGACTGCTGCCGTCAGACTCAGCCCTGCTGTCCGGGCACCCTGGCCCATCCACCCTGCACCCACCGCCAGGGGCAGGAGGTATGCGGGCAGGGCACTTGGCCAGGCAGCTGGGATGGGGCCACAGGCTGGTGGGGAGCAGCATCTGGGAGCAAAGTGGGCAGAAGGGGCCAGGGAGACATCAGGATCTTGGGGCAATGAAAGCATGAGACTGGGCCACGGGCAGAGTCAGGATCCGCTGCCTGCACACCCCTGATGGACACAGGGTTCAGGGGCGGGGACATGCAGGGAGTAGACTGCAGCTCTGCCCTGACCCTACACTGTCACTGCCTCAGCCCCAGGCCTGGACGTAGCTCCCCGTCTGCCCACAGCCCCATCACATCCTCCCAGCACAGCAGCATGCCCATGCAGCTCCCGGTGGTTTCCAAGGAGCTCGGCCAAAAACTGTGCAGGCAGGCGGACCAGATGGGGCCATGGGTGGGTTGGGAGCTGCATCCAGGTCGAGACCAGGATCTTGGGGCAGTGACAGCATAGGGCCCAGGCCGAGGCAGAGCCGTGATCTGCTTCCTGCATGCCCCTGCCCGCAGAACCTGCTCCTGTCACAGGGCGTGCAGGCAGCGGATGGCAGCTCTGCCCAGGGCCCCACACTGTCATCACCCTGCAGCCCTGCCCCATGATCCCGGCTTTGCCCGCCCATCCCACTCCAGGATACTGCTCCCTGCCCAGCCACCCGTGGTCCCATCCCGCATAGAGAGTTGTGGTGAGTTGTTGCACAGGGGGACCTGTGCAACAACAACAGGGTGCTGACCTGGCCCGCAACAGCTCAGCAAAATGCCCCGCAAGTCCAAATAATTGCCCCCTCTCCTATATTACCTAACAGAATTAGGATGCCTTTATTATTCTATCAGGTGTCCGCTAGTAACTGAAAACCACTTTGACCTTCTGGCAAAAGGGGTTGGGAAGGGACTTGTACAGTCCTGTAGATGTGATGCTATCTCTGGACAAATTCCTTTCCTCAAAGCCAAAATGCCCTGTCAACTTTGGTAATGACAACTGAGACTCCTAGGGCTTAGGTACACATTCATGTTTAGTGGCTTCTGGAGCTCTTGAACCCTGAACTGTCCACACATTAACACCTGAAACTAGTTTTAAGCATACTTTAGGTAGCTTAAATTTACACCCCCCCCCTGGGGCAGGTTTATCTCTGATCCAAATTACCCAGCTCATGTTCCATTAATGTGTGACCTCTCCCCACAGATGAGCTGCCCAAGTTGCACTCATCCAGCATCCCTGGATGCAGCATCCTCACCCCCCTACTCCCGCTCCCCAGCTTTCCATCCCATTAATTCTACTGCCTGGGGGGGGAGGGGCTCTGGCACTAAGTCAACTCCTCCTCCCGGGGATGCAACCCCATGCAAACAGCCTGCAGAGCACATGCCACCTA
>NW_017729016.1:10289858-10291713 GCF_001723915.1 Gavialis gangeticus
GGGGAAGTCTGCAGAGCTGTGGTGACAACTCCCAGAAACGCCCAGAGGCTGGGGTCTAGATGGGGGGGGGAGGAAGAGGGAGGAGAAAACAGAAGTAGGGGGCTAAATCATGTCCCCCATGAGCTGGAGCTACCTTCCCAGGGCAGGGGCAGTAGCTCCCCCAGAATCACCTTCCCTCACCACGCCCACCTCCTAGCCACCCTGGGGAAGCACAACCAGCCCTGCAACAGCCCAATCCCAAATTCTAATTGATTAAAACATGAGACCTTCTTTAATTTACTTCCTCTTTGTTTTTAGACTTTTTTTTAGTACTTCTTTTTATTTTAACCTTCAGTGGCCGACTTCCTTTATTTCATCACCCTTCCCCCGCTCCAGCCCATTAACTCTCTGCTCCCCCCCCAACCCATCTATCTCAGTCCCCCCATCTAGAGCAGGGATAGACACCTGTCCTGGCTCACAGCTAGACCCCTGCTCCTCAGTGGCAAGTCACAACTGTGCAGATGGGGGACAGTCAGAGAAGGTGTTTAACTTTAAGGTGCAACTGTTCCAAATTTGAGTTAGCACCAACACCAATCAACGTCTGAGCAGTTCAAACTGCAATGTGCAGGAAAGCCCCCAGACCTTTGTCTTGTTCCAGAAAAACTCTTGGAAGTGCTAGGACATCTAACAATGTCTTTCTGCTTCCCTCTACTGGCATCTCCCCACCTTTCTTATGCAGTCATGTCAGAGACAAGTATTTGCATTGATTTGGTAGAAGTGCTTTATTGAGGGATAATTAAGGGAAAAGTATAAGAGAACGGAAGCATGAGCACCATTTAACCTCAGTTATTTTTCCACAGCCAAAAAGCAATGAGAGCTCAGAGCCGGCATTTTCCAAGGAGCACCTTGAGTCTAAAAAAGTTGAGAACCACTGCTCTAGATCTGAAAAAAAAAAGTTACTTACCAGTGAATGGACCTTTTCTGAGATGCATCATGCTTGTACTAATTTTCACTGTGAGTGAAAAGTTGCTGATCAAAGCTCAAAGCATCTGGACCCCCCCAGTGGGAGCACATGTGCAGACAAGTGCTCAAAGGAGAAGGCACACCATCCGTTGTCACTACTTAGTTTCTCTCCTAGGAGTTAAAAGGGATAAAAAACAAAGCTACTCAGATAGCACCGCTCAGCTTGAGACATTAGAGATTAAAATATAAATTACCACCTGAATGTCTGGTAGAAGTAAACTGAAACTTAAGCATGAAGCTGAAGGAAAGGGGGGGGGTAGCACTCAAAGAACTGCTTTGATGACTTCCTTCCAAAAAATTGGAACAAAAGGAATCAAGGCTCATTTTTTTATGGTGCTCCATTGAAATCACCAGGTCACACCAAGTGTTAATTTGCTCACTACCTTGAACAGGAAAGTTTTTCAGTGCCTCTTGTCAGTTCACATAACCTTGTGCAAATCAGGAACGACTGCAGCCAAGTTCACCACACCTAAACGAGAGGAGAAACACAATCTTTGGTGCGACCTACTAAACACGGGGACTCATACTTTCGTTCAGCTTGGCCAATGAGATCAGCAGCAGTATCACAATATTACCTATTACTGCTCAGAAACAAAGACATTTCAAAATCATATGCTGCCACCTCCTGGCAGCATCTCCCACTTTCAGAAAAGAAAAAATACTCTCCCCTCACATACAGAAGATCAGTTATAAAGACATCTCCATTTTTATAAATTAAATTCCAAAGAACTAGAGTCAGCATGAAGAAACAGGAGACACTGATCCCTACAGGGGAGCAAAGACAAGGTGCCTCCGAGTAGAAAGGAAAATCATGCATTTCCTGGCTATTTATCATAGAATCATAGAAGTCGGG
>NW_017729016.1:10292550-10307433 GCF_001723915.1 Gavialis gangeticus
GCCCATTGCAGATGTGCTCCTTGATGATCTTCTCAAAGAGTTTCCCTAGGATTGAGGTAAGACTGATAGGCCTGTAGTTGCCCGGGTCCTTCCTCCTCCCTTTTTTAAAGATGGGGACCATGTTGGCTATCTTCCAATCATCTGGCACCTGGCCCGAGCACCATGAGCACTCGTAAAGCTGTGCCAAAGGCCCTGCAATAACCCCTGCTAGCTCCCTCAACACCCGGGGGTGGAGAGCATCTGGACCCGCTGATTTGAACATGTCCAGCCCCTCCAGAAGCTCTCTAACCTGGTCCTCCCCAACCTGAGGTCTGGAGGCATTCCCCTCAAGTCCGTCTTGCATCACGGTGGGGAAGTCCCGGTCCCTGCACAAGAAAACAGAGGTGAAGAATTGGTTAAAGAAACTTACTCTAGACTTCAGGATCTGGAGAGATCTTGGAGTTCACTACACTCCCTGTACCGTAGGGCTAATTACACTGGTCACATTCATAAATTGTTTTGATATACATGACACTGGAATATAAGTGTAGTAAGGCCTGGCATATGTAAATGGATTATGAATATGGATTTTCTAGCAAAACAGGTTTCACCCTCTGCTCCCACGTAGATACAGTCCTACAAATTAACCAGAAAAAAGCTTTTGAATGGGGTGGGGGGAACACATGCAGAGTGCAGCAGTCAGGGGGCCACGCAAAGCAGCAGTAAGTGGCCCATAGCACAGCCGGGGGGAGGGCTGGTGCACTGCACAGCAAAGGGAAAATCCATGCAGCCAGTGACTTGCCTGGGGCAAGGGGCTCCTGGAGCATTGCCCTCTCCCCCCCTCATCCCTGCACCACTCAGAAGATGGAAAGGCCTGACCTAGAGAAAAGGCATACCCAGCTTCAGGACTCCTCTCGCTGTTAATGGTGCTTTGCTAGCAAGCTTGCAAAACACCTACAATTTCTGAGCACAGAGACAGATAAGGGCACTGTTTTTTTCAGCATCCATCCATTCCCATTTCACCCTGGTTTAGAGCTGAAAGGACTTTCTACAATGCCATTTAAGGCAGATCTATTTTAGGGCATTTCACTGGTTGCAATAATATAATGTGCTAATTACCAAACCTGGCTTCAGAAATTGTTAACTGAATCTGTAACCGTCCAGTGAAGATATTAGACAGCTTTAAATTGCAACATTGACTGAACCTAAGATCACATTAGAAACTAAACATGAATGTATTAGCTTATGGTGTATGAAACTGGGTGTTACAACACCTCCATTCACAATCAGGTGTGTAATACAACGTCGGCTAATAAGGGATGAACAGGGGAGCCTGACTCACAAACAGCTTCTAAGGAAGAAATCTAGAAAATTACTAGTAAACTACTTGCACACATGAATCTCTCAAGAGCTCATTTGAAGGAACCAAAGCTACTCTTTCCCTTGGAAATCTCTGGTGCACGTGTAAGTTTCAACATTTCAGGGGGATTTGCAATTCATGGTTCATTCCATCAGCTGGCTGATTAAATGGTGCCGCACGCCTTTAACATTTTGTAAAAAGTCCTCAGTATATTTGATATGTTCCTACATAAGGAATTGCTGCATGGATTTGTGTTAATGGATAGAGAAAAGCCAAAAAACATCCTATTAGAATGTGGTCTGTAGTATTCATAGATTGTAAAACCAGAAGAGACCTTGGAAGATCATCGGGTCCAGCCCCCTGCACCAAGCAGGAAAGATAACTGGGGCTCAGGTGACCCCAGCAAGGTGTCTGTCTAGTCTCCTCCTGAAGATTTCCAGGGTAGGTGATTGCACCACCTCTGGAGGGAGCTTATTCCACAGTCTGGACACCCTGACCGTGAAGAAGTTTTTCCTAATGTTGAGCCTCAATCGTTTTCCAGGATTTTGTGGCCATTACTCCTGGTTTTCCCCTTGGGTGCCCTGGTGAACAGTTGTTCACCGAGCCCTTGATGTACTTCCCTAGTGTGGCAGTAAGCTGCTACCAGGTCCCCTCTCGGCCTTCTTTTCCTCAAGCTGAAGAGTCCCAGATCCCTCAGCCTTTCCTCGTATGGCTTGCCTTTTAAGACTCTGATCATACGGGTGGCTCTTCTCTGGACTCTTATCAAGCTTGCCCACATCCTTGTTAAAATGTGCCCAGACTGAACACAGTACTCCAGCTGTGGTCTCACCAGTGCTAAGAAGAACTGAAGAATCACCGCCTTGGCTTTGCTGGAGATGCTATAGTTGATACATGCCGGAGTATTACCTGCCCTACTGGATACAGCATCGCACTGCCAGCTCACATTCGTACTGTAGTCTATTATTCCCCCCAGGTCCCATTCATTCATGGTGCTAGTCAGTTTGGTGTTGCCAAGCCTGTAGGTATGTTGGGGGTTGCCCGTACCGAGGTGGAGCACTTTACATTTCTCGACATTGAACTTCCTATCTTCAAGTGTGACCACGCTTCCCCATAACTTGGTTGCATCCACAAACTTAGTCAGTGAGCTCTTCACCTCCATATCCAAATCGTTAACAAAGATGTTGAAAAGTACTGGACCAAGTAATGACTCCTGCGGGACACCGCTGCCCACTTCTCGCCAGGATGACAGATCTGTCCAGTATGAGTCTCTGGGTCCTATCCTGCAGCCAGTTTCTCACTCACCTGACTGTCTCAGAGTTAAGCCCACAATCCTCCAATTTTCTCATGAGGACCATGTGGGATACTAAATACTTTTGGAAGTCTAGGTATACAATGTCAACCTGCTCTCTCGTGTCCAGATACCAAGTTACCTATTCATAGGAGATGAGGTTGGTAAGGCAAGACTTGCCCGTGACGAAGCCATGCTGGCTGTCATTCAGAATCTTACCTTCTGCAAACTTATTGCAGATAGATACCTTGATGAACTTTTCTAGGATTTTACCTAGGATGGAAAATTAGGCTGATTGGCCTATAGGTACCCAGGTCCTTCTTCCTGCCCTTCTTGTGGATGGGCACATTGGTCCTCTTCCAGTCCTCAGGGACTTCTCCAGAGCACCATGAGTTGTGGAAGAGTTTCATTAGGGGTTCTGCAATAACTTTGGCCAGCTCCTTCAGCACTCTCAGATGAAGATCATCTGGCCCTGCTGACTTGTATGCATTTAATTTTATTAATTGGTCATACACCAATTTGACGGCAATAGTAGGAAGGTGATTATTCCTACTGTATTGATCCTCTACTCTGCCTGACGTAGTTTTCCCCCTCGTCCAGTGAAAGACCAAGGTGATGTAGTTGTTCAGAAGTTCAGCTTTCTCTTGGGTACCAGTAATCAGCTCTCCTGAGTTGTTGAACAATGGCCCCACACTCCCATTTGTTTTCCTCCTGTTCCCTATGTATCTAAGGAAGGACTTCTTGTTTTCCTTGATTCCTGTTGCTAATCTAAGTTTGGTTACTAGTTTAGCCTGTCTTATCTGTTCCCTGCAAATGCGGGCCGTCATGGAATAGTCCTCCTTGGGTCCCGCCTCGAGCTTCCATGGTTTATAAGCCTCTTCTTTCTTAAGAGGACCGTGATTTCCCTGTTTAGCTAAAAGGGCTTCCCAGCCCTTCTGTTACCTTTTCTCCGCATGGAAAAGGACTTCCTTTGTGCTTCAAGGATTGTGTCCTTAAGGAACAACCACTATTCGTGCGCACCTTTTGCCTTCGGTCCCTGGTCCCACAGCACTTGCCCTACTAGTGACCTATGCTTGTTGAAATTTGCATTTTTTAAGTCCAAGACTTCAATCCTGCTATCTGATTTGTCTGCCCTATGTTGGACAGTGAACATAATGGTTTCACGGTCACTATTGCCCAGACTTCCCTTTGTATTTAAATCAGTCACCAGGTTGTCTCCTTTAGCCAGAACCAAGTCTAGCAGAGCATCACCTTTGGTTCGCCCACGCACCTCCTGAGGCAGGAAAGATCGTGACCGATCCATCTTGGCCAAGTGGTCCTCCCAGATGTCTGAATAATTAAAATTGCCCATGATAACCATGTCACGTGCACGTGTAGCCTCAGTCAATTCTCGGGTGAACTCCAGATCGAGTTTCTCCCCATGGTTTGGTGGTCTGTAGTATAGACCTACAGTTAGGTCTCTCTTGCCACCCCCCACCCCACAACTTGACCCAGAGGGTTTCAAACTGTCTATTTCTGGATCCCATGTCAGGCTCCAGGGAGGTGTACTGCTCTTTCATAGAGAGCAATACCTGCACCTTTCTTCCCCACCCGGTCCCTTCTATACAGGGTGTAGCCCTCTATAGCTACACTCCAGTCATGTGAGAAGTCATAACAGGTCTCCATAATCCCTATTAGATCATAATGCACACTGGAGAGTAGAAGAGCTTGCTCCTCCTGCTTGTTCCCTATGCTCTTGGCATCAGCATATAGGCACCCAAGTCCTCCTACTAGTAGACACCCGTGCCTGAAATAGTCAACGATAGTATCTACTAGGGACTGGTGCTTGAAGTGCCAACAGCTTGCCTATATGGCCTTCCATTGCATCTGTTGGAGAAACAATTGACTGGAAAGGAAGCCATGTGCTGCGCGACTAGCATCAGCAGGATTGCATTATGAAAACTCAAATATGCTCCAATACGTTGAACCAGCTCTACCTGAAACTGAAGTCACCCATAAATATTAATGGTATTTTTCTACATCAGAAATTTGAAAAGGGGACACAACAGCATCTTTAGAGAATATTAATTTCTAAGGCAGGTCAAGTAGTAGATACACTCCTCAGGCACCTCTCCATTCAGTCTTTGCTTGCAGAAACCACTTTAAAAGAAAAACAGTTCTCCAATTAACAAGCCTGAAAGCACAGTGGTAACTTCAAATCAAGGGAAAGCCTATTGCCGTAGCTTAGGTATTGTATTAGAACCATTTAGTCTGGAGAGAACATGCACAAATCAAGGGTTTAAAGAGAACAGAGCCTGAAGATGATCTTCACATAAATTTCTCAAAGCTAAGTAGTCTGGCTTCTGGATTACTCTCAACTCTTCTCAATGTAAATCACTTGCACTTGGTCACTACCCCAAATGAACCCCTTTATAAAACACTTTGCTGCATTTAAACAGCTGTTACTAGTTATTTACCTCATTCTCAGAATGTGAACTTCAACCATCACCTCTAGGCTCATAGACTCAGAGTCGGAAGGGACCTCAGTGGTCCATCTAGTCTGACCCCCTGCCCCTGGAAGGCAAGAAGAGAGTCACCAACCCTGGGGTCATGTGATCCCAGCCAGGTGCCTGTCCAGTCTCTTCTTGAAGACCCAAGGATGGGGCAAGCACCACCTCCCTTGGGAGCCCATTCCAGATTCTGGCAACCCTGACAGTGAAAAACATCTTCCTAATGTCCAGCCTAAACCTTCTCTCTAGTAGCTAATGGCCATTGTTTCTTGTCGTTCCAGGTGGTAGACAGTCACCCACTTCATGTTGCTCTCCCCTTATGAATTTGTACACTACCACAAGGTCCCCTCTCAGCCTTCTCTTGGAGAGGCTGAAGAGTTTAAGGTCCCTTAGCCTTTCCTTGTAGGGCCTTCCCTACAGGCCTCCAATCAGGCGAGTGGCTCTTCTTTGGACTCTCTCCAGGTTGTCCACATCCCGCTTGAACTGAAGACAGTACTCCATCTGTGGTCTGACCAGTGGTGCGTAGAGAGGGAGAATCACTTCCTTGGACCTGTTTGTGAAGCACCTATGGATGCATGACAAGGTGCGATTGGCTCTGCCAACTGCTTCATCACGTTGACGGCTCACATTCATCCTGGAGTCAACAGCGACTCCAAGATCTTTTCCTGCTGCAGTGGTGCCGAGAAGCTCGCCCCCCAGCCTGTAGGTATGATGGCAGTTCTTCCTCCCTAGATGGAGCACTTGGCACTTGTCCTTATGGAATTGCATCCTATTGCTCTCTGCCCACTTCTCCAACCTGTCTAGGTCGGCCTGGATCTGGTTCCTCCTCTCCAGGGTGTTAGCTGTACCCCATAATTTTGTGCCGTCCGTGAATTTGAACAGGGAGCTTCCCACCTCCTCATCCAGATCACTGATGAAGATGGTGAATGGCACCGGTCCCAGAACTGAGCCCTGAGGGACTACACTGCCCACATCTTTCCAGGTTGACACCGACCCGTCTACTACCACCTTCTGAGTGCAACCCTTGAGCCAGTTTGCTACCCAGTTGACCATGTAATCATCCAAGGCAAATCCCCTCAGTTTATTTATAAGGATGGTATGGGAATACCGTGTCAAAGACCTTCTTGAAGTCCAGACAAATAACATCCACCTCAACTCCTGCATCTAAACGTTTGGTGGCCGTGTTGTAAAAGGAAACTAGATTAGTGAGGCAAGACATGCCTGCTAAAAACCCATGTTGGTTACCCTCATGCTCGGGTGGGGTGGGCTTCACCTCTCCCCCAAAGGCAAGCGTGTGTTCTCTTTCAGGTTGGCTGATCTCCTTCAGCAGGCTTTAAACTAGGTTCATCAGGGGAAGGGGAGGATGAGTATGGAGAGAGCCACAGAACACCAAACTAAGAGACACCCACAAGATCAGCCCAGGTATGTAGCAAAGATCCTATTAGACAGCAGTTTAAGGGGGGGACCAGGGACAGCCACCAGAGGAATTAGGTGTATATACACAAATGCCAGAAGCATAGGAAACAAGCAGGAGGACCTAGGGCTCTTGCTAGCGAGCAACAACTTTGACCTAGTGGAACTAACTGAAACCTGGTGGGACTCTTCTCATGACTGGGTGGTGGGAATAGAGGGCTATAGGTTGCATAGGAGAAATAGAGTAGGGAAAAAAGGTGGGGGAGCTGCTCTCTCTGTCAAAGAACAGTACACATCTTCCCTAATCAAATTAGAGTCAGAGTGTGGTCAAGCAGAGACTCTGTGGGTTACAATTCAAGGGGCTCAGGGTAAAAGGGATCTGGTGGTAGGGGTCTACTACAGGCCACCGCACCAGGACAATAAGCTAGACTGGAAATTTTCCAAGCAGCTCAAAGAGGCTGAGGTCTAGAGATATGGTAGTCATGGGGGAGTCAATCCCATGGCAGAGAAAAGGGGGCAAGGAAGCCCCTCTGGCTAACCAGGGGCATCCAAGATACCTTATGGGCAAAAAAAACGGTGTACAGGAAGTAGAAGCAGGAGATAGCTAGCAAAGAGGAGTATACTTCTTTGGCCCACATCTGCAGGGAGTCAGTCAGGAAGGCCAAGGCAACTCTAGAACTCAAGCTAGCATCAGTGATTAAGGACAATAAAAAGTCCTTCTTTAGGTACGTTGGGAGCGAGAAGAGGGTGCGGGGTAGCATAGGACCCATACAGGATGGGCAGGGGGGCTTAGTGACGGATAGCAGGGACAAGGCAGAGCTCTTCAATGAGTCTTAAATGGAAATCTAGCCGAACCCTCAACATACATCACGGACACCAACAAAGGGAACATCAGCCGACCAACAGTCAGTGCTGACACAGTAAAAAGATACTTGGAGGGACTGGACGTATTCAAATCACTGGGACTGGAGGGACTCCACCCATGAGTAATGAACTAATTAGCAGGTCATAGCCGATCCACTGGCAAAGATATACTAGCGCTCATGGTGCTTGGGTCAGGTTCTGGAGGATTGGAAGAGGGCTAACGTCATCCCAATCTTTGAGAAGGGGAGGAAGGCAGACCCGGGGAAACTATAGACCAGCAGAGGGGTAACCAACATGGGTTTGGTTAAACAAGACAGCTTAAACAGGCAGCTACACATATTTAAGAACACACACACACTTGAATACAGCTTGTTTAGGAGTACATACTGCTATCCTGTTTTCTTCTTCAAAGGAACATTTAATAGAATTCCATTTTCTTGTGTAACTCAGAGTAAGCAATAGCAATCTACTACCAGGTTAGTGCTCAATATTAGTTTCCATCCTATACAAGAGATGCAAGAAAATTTTGTAATGGAAGATCTCAATCTAATTTACACTAAAATGTAAATTTTACCAGGAGGTAAATGTTATACATGATCATACCAAAGAAATACTTCCATAACCATTTCAAAATGAAACTGAATACACTGCTTCTGGCTCAATTTAAGAGTCTAACAGTGGTTCTGGACAGATAACATGAACAAGCTAGCAAGTAATTTCTGAGATGTTAATGCCTCTTTCCTGTTCTTTGCTAGTCTCAAATTAACTTATTGGTCATTTGTCCTGCATGGCTTTTCAATGCCTAGCATATTAGGGTCCCTGAACTCCAAAAAATAATGTGATAGCTAGATGCTAAACCAATTTTTGCTACTGGCCAATGTATTATCAGTAGGAAAAAAAAAAAATCTAAAAAAATCCTAGAATTTGAGCAAGTTCAACACACCCAGAATCTGCAGAGCTGCATTCTCAAAAAGGTACAGAAATTAGCAAAGATGCTGCTTCCCCCATTTCCTCCTCCTCCCAAAATTAAACAATCAGACCCAAAGGAAAACAGGGAACAAATTTAACCCACTACTTTATTTCCTGGAGGAGCAGAAACTTCAGAGAATCACATTTCATATTTCAAAGCATATAACCTATTGTTACTCCCTCAAGCACTGTCTTCCTGACAACCTTAACATACTGTTCCAGCAAGCCTTACAGTACCTAACCTGAAGATGTTCCAGCAAGCCTTACAGTACCTTATAGTACCTAACCTGAAGATGCAATAATCCAATGTAGACAGTAGGTATGTATGCTTCCAAGAGGTGAGCCAGTGACAGGCTCTAGTGGTGAACTGCTCAATAGACTTCCAATAATGAGGATAGTCTGGCATTGTGGAGTAACCGGCTGCAAGTAGTTTCTTCTTGAACTGGAAGGAACAGGTTATGAATATTATCCTACTGTTTGTAACATTGAAGGTGCAAGTAGAATCAAGCTGAAGCCAAGTCTTGTAGAAGTGATTCAGCTACAATGTAATGTCTTCCATTACTTGAACTGCACAGAGCATACTGAAGGGTTTAGCATTAATGTATGTGCTCCCAGGTAAAGCATTCTAAACCACTAAAATATTGACTACAAACACCAGAGTCCATTTGAACAATTTATTAGTATGCCTGGTTTACAAGTTTTAGAAAAAGAATCCCAGGATTTTGCCTCCTGTGTGTTTTCGCCTAGCTTCCTCATGGTCCATGATACCAGCTGAGGTTGTCAGCACTATGTACCTAGTAAGGAAAAAAAAAATAATCTCAATAGCATATTATGATAAATGCGTCTTCCAGTCATGCATCTTGTTCTCTATTTTTTTGGTGTAAAACAGAACAGACTCTTTTGCCAATTCCCAACCCATGGAAATGCAATTCTGAACTACCCAAGACGAGTCCCCCATAAAGATACTATTTTGAAATGTTTTTAAAGATAAGTGTACCTTATTTATGCCAGTAATTTTCTCTTTATATCCCCACACTTGGGGGTGGAGGGTATACCTACATCAGATTTATAGCTAGTAACATTCTGGGGGCTCTAATACTCAACAGGCTTTCCAACACTATTCACACTGATATAGCTGAATATCAGGAAGTTAGAACTCCTCTGATCTGCAGCCAACTGAAGTAACTTTAGGTATTTGACATCTACTTATGGTAATCAACATACTTCATTCACACATTAACACAGCCAGTTTGATGCGCACTAGGTGACATTAATCCATTTATTAATATTCACAATCTCAGTATACTGCCATATATAATAGCAGACTAGTTAAAGTGAAACTAGTGAATGGATATGCATTGGAATTGCCATGTTCATCTACAGATTTTTTTCACAAACCTGAAAATGAGATTTTTCCTACATCAACATAAATAATCAAGGCCCACTTAAAATAATCTCAGTGAATTCATACTAGAAGTTCAAAACTGTGTGGAAGTGGATTAAAATATTGGCTCCTGTAAGTACCTGATGATTTACATTATTTTCCTTCAGTATCCCCCCGTTACCAAATTAGAGACCACCACCCATTCATCACATTGAAGATCCTTTAAAATTGGCTAACCATTTTTGTCTTAGTGTCACTTGCGCTAAAGCCACCGTCTATATTATTGCTACTTCTAGCAGTAGATAAAAGCATACTTGCGTGCATTTAAACTAGTTTAATTTCCTGAAGAAGTGATTAAAACAAGTGTCAGGGAGAAAAGTTTGAAACTCAAAGTTAGCCTAACAAAAGACACAGGGGAGGGGAGGAGACAGAACTCACTCATTAAAACTAGTTTTTTTGTGCAGTTATTTCACTTAGAACAATTCAAAAAAATTTGCACCATGAACTTCAACAATTCGAGCCTGACACTTACCCAAATTGACGTGAGGGCAACAGGTTATTCTGCCATTTTTCCAGATCCTTCAGTTGAACATCAAATCTGGGACTGATCACACCACACTATAAAACAAAAGCCCAATACAGGCTGAATATTGACAAGGCTCAGTGGTGCCAGAGATATGGCATTTCAAAGTCTTCAGTTCTGCTTCAAATTTCTGACTCCAAGGGGATTAACTGTGCAACCAGGAAACCAACTTTTTGGCAGCAGAATACAAGATATCCAAGCACGGCCCTGCATTACTCCATCCTCTGTGCATGCTCTCATGAAGACAGATGAGAATAAAGAACCTAATTATTAAGGTCTGAGCTGCTTTGTCTGCTCTCTTCCTTTCAGTTGCAAAGACTGAAACTAAGTTGCTGCTGCACCTAAACTCAGATGGCTGTACCTTTGTGCGGCCTGTTGTAGAAGAATGCAAGAGCATGTTGCCTGCTACTAGGGAGTAAACACTGCCTTGATAATATTCTCACCCAAACTAAAATCACCCCAGAATCATGACCAAAAAAGTAAATAAAAACAAAAGAATTAGATGCCCTCAAGCTTTTAGGTTTTCAATGTTTGAGAAACTAAAGGGGGGAAAGAAACTAATAAAGCAACTTGCTCAAATCAGTCCAATGCAAGAACTCAAAAAAAGCCAACTACAAAGTACTGTGGTAATAGCATATTCCAAAGCAGAAAATAAGACCCACTGACTTAATAGTTAGCACAGAAAACTATTAGAAGTTTTCATCTCGTCAAATCCTGATATTTAGTTTGACTGTTTTCACCCTACCCTGGTAACTTCTAGCTGTAAGACACATTTATGAGAGCATGTTTCTTCCTCCCCCCCACATATAAATGTTTTTGTTCTGCTCCCAAGCCTGCATAAACATGTTAACACACAAGGTAATTAACATGCCCCAGGGGGCTGTCCTGGGCCCAGTACTGTTTAATAACTTAATTGATGATTTGGACAATAGGACTGAATGCATACTCAGAAGATTTGCACCTGACACCAAGTTTGGTGGAAATGCAGACACTCTGAAGGACAGGGCTAGGATCCAGTATGACCTGGATAGACAGGAGAAATGGTTTGCAATGTATCAGATGAAATTCTACAAGGACAAATGCAAAGTCCTGCAACTAGGACAGAATAAGCACGTGCACAAGTAGACTAGGGAATAACTGACAGGCTTCAGCAGTGCAGAGAATGACCATGGGGTTACAGTCGATCATAAGACGAATGAGTCAACATTGTGCTCTTGTAAAAAAGGACAACAGTATGCAGGGTTGTATTAACAGGAGCGTAACTTGCAACTCAAGGGAAGTCATTCTTCTGCTCTATTCAACACTGCTAAGGCCTCACTTGCAGAACTGTGTCCAGTTTTGGGCCCCACACTTCTAGATGGTACATGGACAGTTTGGTAAGTCCAGCACTGAGCAACAAAAACGATCAGGGGCCTGGGAGACTAGACTTATGAGGAAAGCTCAAAGAGCTAACATTATTTAGTTTAAATAAGAGAAGACTAAGGGGGGATTTTATAACAACCTTCAAATACCTGAAGGGTGATTACAGAGAAGATGGAGATGGGATTTTCTCTGTGCCTGTAGGGGGACAATGCAATGTCCTCAAGCTGCAGCAAGGGATGTTTAGGACAGAGAACAGGAGAAACTTTCTATGATGGTGGTCAAACAATGGAACAGGCAACCTAGAGAAGCTGTGGAATCTCCATCCTTGGAAACTTTGAAAAGCAGGGTAGACAGGCACCCAGCAAAGATGGTCCAGTCAAGTATAATCCTACCTTGAGCTGGGGACTGGACCAGATGACCTTGCAAGGTCCCTTACAGCCCTAGTTTCCTACAGTTCCTATGTTAAGAGTGCTTTGTTTCTAGTTAAACTGTTTCAAGTGAAGGAGTTCTAAAACAATGAAAGGATCTATTATTATCATGGCACATGTCAAAGAAATCATGAGTTTATCCAGTCTAGAGGATTTCCAAACAAGTTATAAAAAAAATTCCTGACAACCTGATACTACATGAATGTCATACACAAAGCCATATAGCATCCTGATTGAAAAGGAGAAACACTGACTTGACTAAAGGATGAACAGCTCAAAACCTCAATCAAAGCAAAGACCAATTGGCAGAATGGACTGGGTTCTACACTTCTGGTCTTCTCTACAGATTCACTGCCATTAGGCATCACCTGGATAAGCACACTTTTTTTTTCCTCATGACAAACGTTCCTTAAATGTCAGCGCATTAGACTTTTAGCCTCATTAGCTGTTTCATTATCATGTTGCTGCCTCAAAGGGAGATATCACTTCTCAGGGCAGAAGTGTGTGTGACTAGCCAGTACTCAACTAGAAAGAAACCTCTCAGGAAAAGTCAAAGAGAAGAGAGAGCTAGCAAGACACATTCCACAAACTAAAGCTTATGCGAGAATGTTCACTGTTACAGCGGTTATTCAAATGCACTTTTATTCATTCACAGGCAGAAAGAAGGAAGGAAGCCACCAACATCTAAATCAACCCCCACTTACAAAGCCATACAAAGCATACATCCATCATAACTTAAAGAAAGATCACCTCAAGGGGAGATTATAGCAGCACATTTGGAAAAAGTATCTTGTGCTGGATTAAAATAATTTAGAAAATAAAAGGATTTCAGTGCTAAATGAAAATCCTACCTTGTTAAGTCTGCCTGTGAGATTGACAACAATTTTCCCAGCTCTGTGATCATCAATGATCTCAAATTCGCCAATGTAACCTATGAATGAATAAATCAAGCAGATTACTCATGGAAGCTGATTGAAAACAAAGCAACACACAACCCCCACTCCTCCACTAAGTCACACTGGTGCAACAAGTACAGAAGCAATTATATATGGTAAAAATGTTATCACGTAAACCAAACCAAAATGCCCAACCAGCTTAGGGATACTTTTATTTGGTTTGGTCTAAGGCCTTCCTTTATCTGTGTAACTGTTTAACTCTATTCAAATTTTCTTACAGAAAGCCCCTATACTTACCTTACACTGAATACAAAACTAGGACCTCCCCCCATGTTTTAAACACTACACTAGATAAGACCTGAAACCCAGCAACATTTGCAGTATCATGAACTGTGCAAGATTTTTCCATGTAGGTTAACCTAGAAAAATCAAAATCTGATCAATTAGCTTACTCAGAGCAGATCTGTACAGTTCACTTTTGCAAAAAGAAACAGAATAAATGCAAGTCATTTGGAAAGACAATATATGTACGAGATACTGACCAACGAATTACATGAGTAAAGATATTTACCAGTATTTACATTGCTGCTTTCGCAGCAGACCCAAGCCTTCCCAGCACTCTTCCTTTCTAAGATGCTTAACCTAAACAAGTGTTTACTATCACCATCATTATAAACCTTAGCTGGAAATATCAGAGATAACAAATCTCAAACTATAGGACATATTTGAGATTACCACTATAACTAGTAACACCTTACTGTAGGATCTTCTACAAAAAATACAAACAGATTTTAAGGACTTACCATGCTTCATCATCACGGTTAAGAACCGTACAATAACTTTTGAGCACGGTCTAATAAGAACTTGGCGTTTTCCTCGTTTCTCTGCATTGTTGATGCTTTTAAGAGCATCAGCCAGAACATTCATGCGCACCATGATGCCTGTGGAAAAAAAAAAATTAAGTTATATACACCATCTCTATGTCATGTTTAACTACAGATACTTTTAGAACCTCTTGCTCCTCCCCACCCCCCCAATTTGCTGGACTTGGAACAAAAGTTAGTGTTTTGACAGAGCTAGCCAAGGAACCCAATTAGACCTTGAAGAGGCTGTTCTGCAAACAAACAAATCAAATTAAGAACCCAGGATGATTCCAACTTATCACAGCCACGTTCAACATTTAGGATTTCATACCATAAAAAGAAATGTGCACTGCTTTATAAATACAGGTATTATCAACCTAAAAGCATGGGAATGGCATCCTGGTCAAGATCTATCATTCCTGACAACAGATCTCAATTGGAATAGGACCCAATACCCAAGGCCCAGCTGCACTTTTTCCAGACATCCCAAACCAGATGTCCCTTCCTGACATAATCGCCAGTTCGGGCCAACTGTCCTGTTTCGTGGCCTTAAATCTCACGCCCACTCCGCCTGCATCTGCAGTTTGAGCCTGCAACCCAGCGCCCTGCAGAAAGGCTGGTACCCGCGGTGCACGCACGACGATGCTGTTATCCAGCCACAACTAACAGAGCGCTCGAGTGCTGCTACTTTTACGCGTGCTGGTGGAGCACGGCAGGGTCCCTTCCCCCCAACATTATCTCCTACCTAGAACATGGATGGATCCGGAACCAGGGAGGGGCTTTCAGCCCTGCCCAGTGCACCCCGCCGAAATCCACTTGCAAGAAGGGCTCGGGCACTGTCCAAGCAGGGATCTGGCGACCAGGAAGAGGCGCCCCTCGTGCAAAGCCTCGCTCCATCTCCCCACACCCGCGCCACGGCGGCCCCAGACCCAGGGCAGGCCCCGCGCGGGAGAGCAGAGCAACCGCCCGAGTCCGCGGGGCACGGCCGGGAAGCGCCTCCCCCCT
>NW_017729016.1:10307644-10310672 GCF_001723915.1 Gavialis gangeticus
TACTCACCGGTGCAGCAAGATGGCGGAAAAAGGAAGAGGCTGGGCGTAGGCAGGGGCTTATGGGAATTCTGGTCGGCAGGCGCTCGCTGAGGAGGCTCTCGGAGATCTCGCGAGGTGCGTCTTCGCAGTCGGAGAGACGCGGGAACAGGTTTTCCCTCCTGTGACTGGCCGCGAGCGACAGCCGCCTCGGGGCAGTTCCGGGAAGTAAGCCGCGCGTGCCGCCTGGTAGCTATAGCAACCCAGACGCTTCCGGGAAGCGGCGCCGCGATGACAAGTGCAGAGGAGCGAATTTAGCGTCCGTCGCGCTCGCGGCTAGAAGGGGCCCGGCCGCCGCGGGGAGCGGCGTACCACCCACCCTTCCTACGCCCCGGGAGGAGGCTCAACACTTCACCTGGAAATGCGACTCGCGGGAGGCAGGCGGTGCCCGGGGCCGGCTGCGTGGCGGGATGATTTCCGTCCGCGAGGTGGTCCTCGACTCACCTTTAGTTTCCCCACCCCCCTTTCCCTGCTTGACCTCTTGTTTTCCTAATTTCTCAGTTCATTCACTCCTTGTCGCTGCCCTTCTCGCCATCTCCAGGTCCAGTCGCGGCACTGGCCTCTTCTTCCTCGCCCCCGTCCACTTCCCTGCCCGCGGAGGTTTTGAACAGCCTGTGTCAAGCGTCTCTTTTCTTTTCCAGGTGGAGTTGGCTGCGTCTCTCCTGCTACTGCCAGTAGTAGGCCTGGAGTTTGCTCTCAAAAATTTTAATGCAGTATGTGGATAGTAGAAAGAGGCTCATAACAATTAAAGCTTTAAATGTATAGAAATATAGTTGATTAAAAAATGTTTTCCTAATTTCTATCCATTTACATTCTCACTGACATCATGTTGTACTTATTTAGCACAGCTCATGCCTTGGAGTCTTAGACCAACAGAGACTCTTTGTGCCTGAAGAAGGGTGATTGCATCGGAAAGCTTACAAAGAACTTTGTTCCAAGTACTCAGTTGGTCTAATGAAAGAACCTTGCCTACCTGTATCCTTAGACCAACACGGCTACACCCAGAAACCCAGTAACTCTGGCCCAGATATATAGCGGGTCCTAGAAAACAGCATTTCTCACCCATGGGTTGTGGCCCAAAGGGGCTCCTAACAACATATGAAAGGGTTGTGAACAAGCTTTAGAAATGGATTCTCCCTTAAAGGAAAAAAACATGGAAAATGGGGGCTTTTCCCTTGCAGAGTTCCAGCAAGAGGGGCCACCCAGCTCCACCCACCTCATCCTGCCCCTCCTGCTGTGAAGCTAGGGTCTAGGGCTAGGGCCACTACATGAGACTGGCCCCTGACGTTTGCAAATGGGTCCTGGTACAAAGTTGAGAACTACTGTCATAAAAGGTCTCACCATGGGAAATCCTTGCCTCTCACATTATTTCTGGACCTTCAGCGCTACATCCTTCTTATACTAAAGAAATCTTAGCATGAAAGGGAAATTCCAGAAAAGGGGACAAGAATTTAAATAGTGCCAATGTAAAACAAAAAAAGGGGGGGGGGGGGGGGGGGGGAGTAAATGGGTTGATCCAGGCAGTGGAAAGTGACTTGGCCCGATATCAATGCTGGATAAAAGAATGGAAAAGCTAGTTAAGGATCACCTGGATGAAGATTTAAAGAATGGGAATAAAGTGGACATCAATCCCCAATGCTGGAGGAAAACAGCTTTTTGAAAACTTTAAAATTCACCAAGTACATAAAAGTAATATGCTCAGACTCTCAGGTGTTCAACTTAGCACCACAGGAAATTCAGATTGAAGCCTTTCACTATATAGTAGTAGTAAAATACATAAATTAAAAATTAGCCAACACAATGGGAGTGAACATTTTTGTGAAAAAAAAAAAATCTGTAAGTACATGAAATCACTGTTGATAGAAATTACAGATTAGGAACAGCTGAGCACAGCTGTAATTAATAAGGATCATGGTTTTGTCTGTTTAAAAATTACAAATTCTCCTATTAAAATGCTCAAAGTTCCATTTTTCCATGATTAAAATGAAATGCCACTATATATTCAAGCATCAGTTGAACACATTTTATTGATATGTTTACAACTTTAAAGCAAATTGGAAGCCTACCAGTGCCTTAAATCACTATAATAAATTCTAAATACCTATAAGTTTTGCCATATGATTTGGGGGGGTTTATTATGGAAAAATCAGAGTTCATGGAAAATCAGGGCTGCATAGGTACCCCTTAGCTACCCAGCAGTAGTGAGGGGCACAACTGTGACACCATTCCCACTGCAGCCAGGCAAGCAGGGGACACTGTCACAGCAGCACAGGGCTTGCAGCAGCAGCACTAAGCCTCCCCATCCTGCTCTGCCCTGCCACATCAGTCCCTGCCTGCCCCCCTGCCTCCAAATGAGCTGCCCATGGCTCCACCCCTTGCCTAACTCCCTCCCAATGGGGGCCTCAATTTCCCACCCCACCCTTCTCCCCCACACAGGACTTCCGTGGGAGCTGCTCTCCAGGCTACCTGCCACATGTGTATGTACACATGTGACATCACCTGCCTGACCTCCCTTCTCTAACTTCTCCAGCCTGCAAGGGGAAACCCAGCATTTCCCAGTTTTCTCCTTTAAAAAGGAGAAAATACAGGTTTTGCCTCCTCAAAATGAGAACATTTGGGTTTTGCTCCTTAAAAATTAGAAAAATCTGGGTTTTACCAGGTTTTTCCGTGGCAAATAGAAAAGCTAGATCACTGGTAATTAACAAATCAAAACAAGACAGTCAAATATTACTCTGGATCACATAGTAGTAGCCAACCAAAAGCCATTTTAATATAGCCAAATGCAAAATTATACATTAAGGATCAGAGAATGCAAGATGGGGCACTATCCTGAAAAGCAGCAACTCTGAATGGTTTAAAAGTTACTAACATACGCTTTCAGTACTATGTTATGGTCAGAAGAGCTAATGTGATTCTTAGCTAGATGAACAACAGCGTACTGAACTGAGGTAAGTGTGAGCAACACTGGGAAAAGATACTAGAATACGCTGCC
>NW_017729016.1:10315672-10317702 GCF_001723915.1 Gavialis gangeticus
CTGAATGGTTTAAAAGTTACTAACATACGCTTTCAGTACTATGTTATGGTCAGAAGAGCTAATGTGATTCTTAGCTAGATGAACAACAGCGTACTGAACTGAGGTAAGTGTGAGCAACACTGGGAAAAGATACTGGAATACGCTGCCCCATTCTGGAGTGACACATTTGAAATGAGGCACAAATGTTAGGTTTCTCTCTCTTGCTGTTTTCAGAACTCATCTAAGTAACTTTTTGGAAAATATGCTTTATAAATTATGTAACTGATCAAGCTAGTTAGGACAGAGGCTATTTTTATTCTTGGGTTTGTACCATGACTAGTACTAAAAGGTACTGTAATTTATAACTGACATTACAATTTACTTAATTATTTGAAACCTTTATGCAATCAATGGTATTAAACATTTCATGCTGTCAACAGGCCCCAGAAATGTTGGAGTTTTGACATCCTGAAGCTGGGGAGGAGAAAAAAGAATCAGATTTCAGCTGCTTCACCTAAGATGTTTGGATTTGGTATTGTGGCTCAAAACACTTTACAACCAGGATCTGTTCCCATGGAAATTTTACTGGATATTTATCCCACTTGAGCTATACTTTATTTGTTTGGATGGGCAACCTTACTCCAGTACTGTATCCACATGGAGTTATCCCAAAGTTATTATGGCATTATAATAGTCTAGTTATGTTAGTAAGTTTACCTGGGTAAACAAGCTTGTAAAGGTTTTACCCTAGGAAAAAAAAAAGTGTATTCAGTATTAATATTGATTTTAAATTTTAGTAGCACAGATATGTAATTCTTTAGGTTGTTACTTTCCATGAAGCATATGCCTATTAAGATAAGAGTTTGATTTGTTTTTTTCCCCCCAATTGTATTTTCTTGAATAATTTCTAAATTTTAGCTTGTGGACTAATGCAGTGTGAAACCCCCAGGCCTTCAAGTCACAAGCCTACTCTAATACTGCTTGAATTGTACCAACTCCTGCAGAACAGGCTCCACATAGATGTCAAGGGCTGCCTACACAGAACACACTGCAGGACTTAAGAGGATAATGTGGCTCCATAAAAATCACTGTAAGCATCTGCCCCAGCTATTAAACACTTCTTATAAAATTATTAACTGGTAATGCAACTTAATAGCTAAAAAGACAGCAAACTGGTTTTTCCATGGGTGACCAACTAGTAGGGCTGTGTGAAGCTTCGGTAGCAGATTCATTTCAGGAGGAGATTCAGCCCAATTCAAGGGCTGAATCCCTGAATCTGAACTGGAAAAAAAAAATTGGGAGACCCATTACAACGAAGCCTCCAAATGGATTTGGAGATTCAGCCAGTCCCTGCTTGCCGCCACAGGTAGCTGGACCCAGGCTCTGCGCCAGTAAGTAGGGGGCAGGGGAGAGGGTGCCAGAAGAGGGGAAAGAGGGTGCTGTGGGGGGAACCCCACCCAGTCCCATACCCTGCTGGCTCCCCTAGCCCCCTCCCCCAGCCCATCCCTTCCCCACTCCCCCAGAATCCTAGCACTTAAAGTGACCCTCCCTCCCACCACACTCACTGGCAGCAGCAGCAGCAGCAGCAATAGCAATCAGCTCCCCCCCCCCATGGCAGCTGTCGCATCACATGGATGCAGTGCAGCTTGGGGCTCTACACACCGTCTGAGCGCCAGGGCCACTCAGGCACAGCACTGCTGGGCTTTGGATGACTGCTGGAGCTGCCCCAGCTCTGGGACAGTGCATGGTGCCCTACTGAGCTGCGCTGCACCCATGCAATGCAACAGCTGGCACAGAGGTGCCAGGCAGGGGAGGCCAATCCTCACTGCCCTGCACTGCATAGGGGGGCCCTGCAGCCACCATGCCCTCAGCACTGATGCTGCTGCCTCTGCCTCTGATTCAGGAGACACAGCCCAGTTCGGTGGCCGAACCTCCGAATCAGAATTCAACAATTCAAAACAACAACAAAAAAAATCGGGAGTTATTCAAATCACTGTCCATCCAAATCTAAAAGCAAACAAAAAAACCCACCAGAACAAAACAATGAATAC
>NW_017729016.1:10322702-10323371 GCF_001723915.1 Gavialis gangeticus
CATCCAAATCTAAAAGCAAACAAAAAAACCCACCAGAACAAAACAACGAATACTTGCTACTTTCACAGATTTCATAGACATTAGGGCTGAATGGGACCTCAGAAGATCATAGAGTCCAGCCCCCCACCCCAGGGGCAGGAAGTCAGCTAGCGTCATAGGATCCCAGCTAGACAAACATCCAATTTGCTCTTGAAGGTGTTCAATGTAGGTGCTTGAACCACCTCCGATGGCAAGCTGTTCCAGACCTTGGGGGCTCGGACAGTAAAGAAGTTCTTCCTTATGTCCAGCCTGAAACAGTCTTGCAGTAGTTTATGACTGTTCGACCTCGTCATCCCTTGGGGGGCTCTGGTAAACAAACGTTCCCCCAGATCCTTGTGGTCACCCCTGACAAACTTACAGGTGGCCATCAGATCACCCCCGAGCCTTTGCTTTTCCAGGCTGAAGAGCCCCACGGCTCTCAGCCTATCGTCATAAGGTCTGTTTTCCTGACCTCTGATCGCGCGCTGCTCTTCTCTGGAATCTGTCAAGCTTCTCCACATCTTTTTGAAGTGTGGAGCCCAAAACTGGACGCAGTACTCCAGTTGCAGCCTCACCAAGGCTGAGTACAAGGGGAGAGTGACGTCCCGGGATTTGCTTGAGAAGCATCTATGGATGCAAACCAGCATTTTG
>NW_017729016.1:10324050-10326498 GCF_001723915.1 Gavialis gangeticus
TATGACATCAATCTCTTCTCCCTTGTCCAGGTGATAGGTCACCTGGTTGTAGAAGGAAATGAGATTGGTCAAGCAAGACCTACCTGCAACAAACTTGTGCTGGCTATCCCTTAGGATGTTGGTGTCGGCCAGTCCATTAAGGATGGCCTCTTTAATAAACTTTTCTAAGATCTTCCCCAGGATAGAAGTCAGGCTAATGGGCCTATAGTTAGCCAGATCCACTTTCCTCCCTTTCTTGAAGATAGGCACCACATTGGCCTTCTTCCAGTCTTCCAGTACTGCACCAGAGTGCCAGTTTTCAAAGATCCGTGCCAGGGGCTTAGCTATGATGCTCGCCAGCTCCTTGAGTACCCTGGGGTGTATGTCAGGGCCAGCTGACTTGAAGGTATCCAGCTTCTCAAGATGTTCCTTCACCAGGTCAGCATTTATGGAGGGCAGGGGAGCTCCCTCACCCAGAGGTCCCTGTCCCATAGTGGGCATGGGTGTCCCATGGGACTGATGAAAGACTGATGCAAAGTACCGATTTAATACGTTGTTTTTTTCCTGGGCATCAGTTGCCCCATCTGGTTCAGCAGGGGTCCAATGTTGCCCTTGCTTTTCCTCCAGCTCCCCACATCTGAAAAAGGACTTTTTATTGACCTTGATGCTCAAAGCTAGATGGAGTTCAGTTGCAACCTTGGCTTTCCTGGTTTGCTCCCTGCAGGACCAGACCAGTGCAGAATATTCCTCCTTGGAGATGAATCCCATCCTCCAACCTTTGTAGGCTTTTCTTTTTAGCCTGTCTCCTAGGTCCCTGGAGAGCCAGGGGGGCTGCTGTACCCTCTTGCTGCCTTTCCCTTGGGATGGAATAGACTTAGCTTGTGCATTGAGGATTGCTCCCTTGAGGAGTAACCACCTTTCTTGAACTCCCCTCTCCCTGGGGTCATGGTCCCTTAGGGCCTGACTGACAAGCCTCCTGAGCTTGTCAAAGTCGGCTCTTCTGAAGTCAAGGACTTCCGTGTTGCAGACTGACTTGCCAGCTTTACAGTGGATGGTGCACAGGCCTACCAACTAGTCTTCACATCTAAGAAATATACAAAGAATGTAGCAATAGAATTTAATACAAAGAACTTGGAAGGAACTGATCACCATGTTAAAGCAAAAAAAAAAAAATCTTAACCACTGTGTCATTTAGTTAGTATACTTGAAGCACAGTAATGCAAGTGTTAGCTTGGGAACAAACAAACATTTCTTTTAGCAGCCAGCAGCTTTTTCTTTAGATAGAAATTTCAGTCAAGTTAAGTGGATGTCTTACTAAAACTGGGAGCCCAGCTACACATGAAGAAACAAGTATAAATAACTACCTTATACCAGGCAAAAAAGCCAGAGGTCCAGAATTAAGGGCAAAATCTTTTTTTTTTTTTTCCCCTGTTCAGTTTAGTTTCCCCAAAAGTAAAACATTCTAGCTTTTACTGTTTTGAAGATAAACAAAAAAAACTGAGTTAAAACATGAAGTCTATATTAAGGCCCATTATTTCATTGTGAAGCAGACTGCATCATGCAAGGCTTTATTTTTAATAATGAAAGTAAAGCTTGTATTCTGCTACCCTTCAGTGAAATTTGAGAAGTGACTCAGCAGTTCAGCCAATCATGACTAAACATTGTTCTAACATCTAAATAGACACAAAGGGCTGCAGTCCTTTATCAACTCATGAGCTATCACAGGACTTCATAGATCTACTATGCAGAATTACCAATATGAAGTAAAATCCTGGCTCTTTCAAGTCAAGACTTGTACTGCTCTCAGCAGCACTGGATTTCAACTACAGAAGTAGATCCTGAAAGAATATGTATGTGTATTCTTATAAATATACTAAGAAACAAGCTAACTAAAGTTAGTCAGTGAGGAAAATGATTCAATCCTACATGTAAACTGATAAAAAGGTATTAAGTGAGCTAACTAGAAACACTTTTGTAAGTTTCAGAAACCAGTTTACTTCTGGTTGTTTTATGCAACATTCCCTAAAGTTTATTTGCACTCAAAACTTAGGGAGAAAAAACAAAAATTGACTGATATTAACAGAAGAGAAACAGGAACTGTAAAATAAACAAGGCAGAGCAGGGTAAGAATACTTTATTTAGCTATATGGTGTGGAATTGTAACAGTAGAATCTGGAATGTGTAATTTTTTTTTTTGGAGGTGGTTACTCATTTGCAAGGCATAACATTTTTACCTCAACTCAAGTTTCCCCAACACCATGAACACAGTTAGCTTATACCATACACTAGTATTCAAAGGGACCAATGGTTTGGTAGGAGTACTATACCACCTTTAAGAGGTACCACACTCCTTCCTTACACAAACACCACCTTGGAGGACACAAGGGAAACATCCACCAAAAAACACAAACGAGACAAAAAACCACATACACCACCCACAAACATACATATCCTTTAAGTCACTTCACA
>NW_017729016.1:10326838-10327734 GCF_001723915.1 Gavialis gangeticus
AGAGTTTTCAAATGGAGGTAGAGACCCCTTTGAATTGTAAGTATGACTATTCTCATACTTTTGATTGAAGTCATCTTTCGTGAACTCCTTAGACAGTCTGCAGATTCCCAGAGGTTGAAAACCACAGCCACAGAGTATTTAAACACAGCTCTGCTACTTGACAAGTTTGGGCTCAAAATATGATTGCTGCTTCTATTACGAGGTTTCCTCCAGAGAACGAGTCTACCCATGCATTTACTCTAGCTTAAAATTTGCTGTGCAGTAAGTGGGAATAGGCCAGCATCTGCATATGCAGGTGTTAAAGTGCATTAATGCTGTGTGTACCAATCTGGGAATAGAGTCTGCCCACACAGCGTTACTGCACAGAAAGGCATCTACATGTGCATTACTGCATGGTAACTAATTGGATGTAGCGTTTGATACCTGCATGATGCAGGTATCAAGTTTACGCTCAAATCAACATAAGTTGCTAGATTTACTGCATAGTAAATGTGCACTTGTAGATGTGCCCAGAGTTCCCCCTGCAGAGACAGTTTTGCAAAAGACCTTTAAAAAAGTCTGGTTATCAGCACAGTTTTCAGATTAAGCAATTGAAAGCTCAAACTACCTCAAGCTATTGTTGTGTAGAGCAGGGGTGCTCAATCCCTGGCCCACAGGCCAGACCCACCCTGCAGCACTATCATCTGGCCTGTGGGGCTCCCTATGGGTCCAGAAATGTGGTGGTGGGGGAAGTAGTGCCACTGCTCTCCTGGTGCCAAACTTCTGGACCCATAGGAAGTTCCAGGACCTTGCACACTGAATGGGATGCCCAATTCTAGTACATGGGGGAGTGGTGCCAGGCCCTAAGGCCAGATCCAGCTAGTGGATGAACCTCATGCCATTCATCAGTCCTGCAG
>NW_017729016.1:10332734-10336149 GCF_001723915.1 Gavialis gangeticus
ACAAGACATCTTTTCCAAAGCTGTGCTAGAATAGCAGTGGTTTTCAACTCTGTTTGTAGACTCCTAAAGAGAGTTTTCAAATGGAGGTAGAGACCCCTTTGAATTGTAAGTATGACTATTCTCATACTTTTGATTGAAGTCATCTTTCATGAACTCCTTAGACAGTCTGCAGATTCCCAGAGGTTGAAAACCACAGCCACAGAGTATTTAACACAGCTCTGCTACTTGACAAGTTTGGGCTCAAAATATGATTGCTGTTTCTATTACGAGGTTTCCTCCAGAGAACGAGTCTACCCATGCATTTACTCTAGCTTAAAATTTGCTGTGCAGTAAGTGGGAATAGGCCAGCATCTGCATATGCAGGTGTTAAAGTGCATTAATGCTGTGTGTACCAATCTGGGAATAGAGTCTGCCCACACAGCGTTACTGCACAGAAAGGCATCTACATGTGCATTACTGCATGGTAACTAATTGGATGTAGCGTTTGATACCTGCATGATGCAGGTATCAAGTTTACGCTCAAATCAACATAAGTTGCTAGATTTACTGCATAGTAAATGTGCACTTGTAGATGTGCCCAGAGTTCCCCCTGCAGAGACAGTTTTGCAAAAGACCTTTAAAAAAGTCTGGTTATCAGCACAGTTTTCAGATTAAGCAATTGAAAGCTCAAACTACCTCAAGCTATTGTTGTGTAGAGCAGGGGTGCTCAATCCCTGGCCCACAGGCCAGACCCACCCTGCAGCACTATCATCTGGCCTGTGGGGCTCCCTATGGGTCCAGAAATGTGGTGGTGGGGGAAGTAGTGCCACTGCTCTCCTGGTGCCAAACTTCTGGACCCATAGGGAGTTCCAGGACCTTGCACACTGAATGGGATGCCCAATTCTAGTACATGGGGGAGTGGTGCCAGGCCCTAAGGCCAGATCCAGCTAGTGGATGAACCTCATGCCATTCATCAGTCCTGCAGGGCCAAGAGGTTGAGCACTACTGGTCTACACAATTTAAATTGTAAGAATGTTTTCTTTACAGTCACAGCTTCCAAGAAAAACCACTGTATTTTGCTTGTCTTAGGATTTAGCAACAATCCTAATATTGCAAACTTTGAAAAATTAGCAAGTTTCAGTATTGCAGCAATTCATTTCTTCTGTAGTTTCTAACATTGTAGCAACAGGACACATACTGATTTGTCATCTTCATAAGCCCCCTCTTGACAAGTTATTCACAAATCCCATGAACTGGCCAGGATCAACTTCATCAGCAGCTACTTGAAGTCAAAATTCCAGCCTCTATTGTGGAGTAAATTAGACAGTAAGAGCCCTTGCTCACATGCTCTTTGGCATAGCCATTATTTCTCAGTTAGACAAGTACTCCTTTTTAAGAGAAAGATGCACCATTTTTTTCAAGCTTCTATTAGCATAAAAATCAGTAGTTTTATGGAAGACAGCTTCTTGTTTAAGAAACTATGTACTAACGAACTGACAGTTTTGGTGCACAGAGCTATTATCTGTGACACAGCCATTATTCCTGCCCCCAGCCTAGCAAAGACCAAACAGCAAGGATATTGGAGAGAGAATCTTCAAAAAACAAGAAGTCTATATTCATCTGTTTTACAATTAATACGAACATGGAAGAAAAACTTATTTTAAAACAAATACTCAACTTTTAAAACACCATTATGCTTTAATACACATCAGCTTTTTGCTTTACTAAAAAGAAAAAGCAGTTTTTAGAAGAAGAGGTTATCATTAAAGCACAAGTAATTTAGGAGACAGGCATATTTACATGACAAACAACTCTAATACCTTCAAAGTGATTCTGTATCTAGAAAAACATTGATAAAACCAGACATGGTTCCACAACTACAGCAGTTTTCAGAACAACTGACTTAAGAGTGTACCCCCAACTCAGTCGCTACAGTGTCAGTGCAATGATTGAATGTTATACAGCTAATGACTAAGCTCAAATTTAAGTCTTCTGGAGCCCAATTTGGCAGAAATAATCTAGGTCTATGCAACTAAGCTGAACAGAAATTAAGTATGAAAACTTTAGCAAGGCCATGGAATCATCTTCAGCTCATGTCTGTGAAAACAGCCACAGAAAGACCTGAACAGGAATGAAGAAAGTTAATTGTTCTCTTTTCACCACAATTAGTAGTAACAAACTCTCCACACCAACAGAATCAGTTCTTTAAAGTACATACTTAAACACTACTTGCTATGCCAGCAGGTCAAAACTAACTTCTTTATAAGGATGCTACTTGTAATACAATACTGCCATTTCTTGTTTTTCTTCAGTATCAGAGAGGGACATCTTACTTGGTGTAGATGTTGAGTAAGTTCAGTGCAGCTCCTCAGGTACAGGATGGCCATTTCCCCCTATACAATCATTAGGAGACTATAGGTGATGTGTGACCAACAGTGCAGGAGTGAGACAAACCCACAGCTGTTGCAAGAGTGATAATTTCTGCTGAACAGGGAGCCAATTTTAAATTTAAGCCAATAAGCAGAACAACTTATTCTAATATATCTGAAATATACATAAGCATTCTAGAAGCTGTTCCCCAGGAGACCTTATGCTGTGGAAATAGCAAGCAAGGCTTCATTCGTTTTTCTTTTCTTTTTGCTTGAGAAGTTTGTTTATCTCCCTTTTTGCCATCCCAACATACTTTGTAATGATTCCATGTTGGTTTAATCCAGGAAACAGCAACAAAACACTCACTAGGAAAAAGAAAAGTGATAAAAAGATGGCTGAAGTTATTTAGCAGCATTCTTTAAAGCTCCCTTTACTTTGTATCCCCAAGCTCTCATTAAAACCTAGTAACCATACTTTATATTGGCCACCTCCCCACCCTTTTTTTGGTGGGAACTTTCCAGTGAAATGATCAGAGAACTAGGTCCCGTTATAGGCTGTGTGACCATATGTCCTGGTTTGGCCAGGACAGCCCCAGACTTCACAGGCTGTCCCAGCCAGATGGTGAGAATTGAAACTGAAGTCCTGGATTGGTGCCACCCTGCCAGCACATGCTCAGTCTGGCTCCTCTTAAGCAGGCTGGAGTCAGGGGGCTGGGCTGGGCTAAGCAATGCTTCTCCTGCACAGAGCAGGACAGACTGGGGGAGGGAGCCAGGGCCAGGATTTGGGCATCCATGTGGGCAAGCAAGGATGGTGAAGCAATGCTGAGCAGGACAGCACAGAGGTCCATGGCCATGCTTCATCTCCAGTGCACAGAGGCCGAACCCAGTTGGGAGCAGCCCCTGTGCAGCTCCACCAGCCCATACTGTGCAGCCACACAGCACCTCTTCCCCTGCTACCAGCAGCCTCATGCCCCACTGCTGCAGCTGTTGCCAAGGCCCAGGCTGCACATGGCAGCCCTGGGCAGCTGCTAGCAGTGGGGGCAGGGGGTGCCACTCCGTTGGGTCCA
>NW_017729016.1:10341149-10345362 GCF_001723915.1 Gavialis gangeticus
CCTGTGCAGCTCCACCAGCCCATACTGTGCAGCCACACAGCACCTCTTCCCCTGCTACCAGCAGCCTCATGCCCCACTGCTGCAGCTGTTGCCAAGGCCCAGGCTGCACATGGCAGCCCTGGGCAGCTGCTAGCAGTGGGGGCAGGGGGTGCCACTCCGTTGGGTCCAGCCTCTGCATGCATAGGATGAAGCCCAGCCACAGGCCTCCCACTGTCCCATCTGGCCTTGCTCTGCCATAAAGGATCCTGGAAGCCATTGGGTCATAACAATATCTGTGTAAATACATGCATCTGTACAAGAAGGGCAATGCAGAGGCATGGTGAATGCATGTGTGGGTCCCATCCTGGATTTACTTACCTCATCCTGAATTTCCCTAAAATTACCGTCATCCTAATTATAAACAATTTATTGTTCTAAGGAGGTGGAGGAAGTTTCTGACTAGACCAGCAGTTACCAAACTTTGAGCTGAAACCCCTCCCTCCCCACTTCCCTTCGAGTTTCAAATTTTGTTCGCCCCCACCCCAGAGGAGCAGCACAGCAAGGCACAGGGTGCCCCGTCCCTCATCCTAGCAGCCACCGCGGCTCAGCTCAGTCCACCCACCACATCTCCAGCACCTCCTGCCTCAGCCCTGCCATAGCTCTAGGCCACATGCCTCATGTGCCAAGCTCCTGGAGGTGCAGCCGCCTGCCCAGGGCTCCCCATCCCTCTGCCAGGCTGCAGAGGCACCAGCTTCTTGAAAGCTTCTTCCCTGCATATCCCTGCATTGCACTGCACATCCCCCAATGTTTCTCCACATACCCCCCACACCCTGCAGGAGGGCATGCTCCACAGTTTGAAAACCACTGCACTAAACCATTTTCACAAAATGCTTTCTTGCAACTATGTTGCAAGATATACTTACCAACAAGGTAGGTGAGGAAGAGATTGTGAACTTGCTGCCCTATCCAAGCAACTACAGCAAGAGAACAAAGCATAGTCATGAAGTACTATGAATGAGAGAGAAAGAGAAAATAAACATAAGATTACCAAGAGCTTGGTTGGAAGTCCTCAGGCAGCCCACCTGATTTGGTAAAAATTAATTCAAGTTTAAAAAAAAAAAAAAGTGTTTGACATGCCCACTACTTACACTTTTAAACAAGCTATATTTCGGGTGGACAAACTGAAAAGGCCTTTTGATTTGGAAAAAAAAAAAAGAGAGGTAATCTGACTGTTTCTCTTTATGTCAGCTGTCCCATTTCACTCTGGACATATTTTATGAAAGCACCCTAATACTAATTTTGGTTAACATAATATTTATGAGAACTGAGCGGTGCAGGGCTTCTAGCCAAAACTGTTTAAGCTAGAATTTCAGAAATGCACCTACACCACACTTTAAGGGGTCTACATAATAGAGTATTTCCCAAAAGCAGCATCTGCCCTAAGGTTGACTCAGTCTGGGTTTCCAGGTTGTTTTCCTTACATTTACAAAATTTCACATTATAAAAGAGATGGCTACTGATTTAGAAGTTGTTTAAACCTTAAGTGGCAAGGTAGACAAATCACATGCATAAGCTGCAAGTCACAGTGGTCACACTAAAGCAGGATGTGATTTTATGCCTTAAGATATAAAGTTCAATTGGTTTGCTCAACTGAGGAGACAGACACACACACACTACCATTTTAGGCTTTTCTTCCTTTAGCACGAAGAGCCGTTTCCACCAGCCAACAACTCTGCGACGTGTTTTTACCAAGTTGCTGCAAATTTCATGGAATCTTTGCTGCTGTTCAGTGGTCCTTTGTAGAGGGGATTGGAGGAAAAGGAAAAAAAGGAATGTTTGAAGTGTTCTATAATGCAGCAAACATCCTGGGTTTGGATTTTCAAAAATCATTTAAAATTTCACTGCTTTTTCAGCAAAGAAAAAGCGGCCAATATTTTGTTCCTGTTGTAAAGTGACCTACAAGCAAATGCCATCTTAATTTTGTTTGCTTCCATATTTCCTTATACATTGCCTATGAAGTACTATATTTGATCGACTTCATACTTGCCCCTAAGAGGAGTGAAGGACTTGAAGTCAGCATATAAATGTTTGTAGAGAAATCTATTTAAATAGCATATACCACTACATGAATATGTACATGACTGCCTGAAAACAGTTATCTAAGTCAGACTACATTAACAATACTCTGGCCTAGAATTTTTACTTAGCTTGTATAAGCTGTTACCTGACACTGAGCACCAGGAGGAACCCATGTTAGTGTCTGGGGTTTTTTTTTTGTTTTTTAATTCAAATTTAATCCCTTCTCATCAATTCAGATGTAGGGTCAGAAGGGACCTTGTAGATCTTCTAGTCCAACCCCCTGGGCAGGAGAGGAAACTGGGTTCAAACAACCCCAACAACATCATGCCTCCTCTTAAAGAACCCCAAGGTAGGAACCAGCACCACTTCCCTTAGAAGTTAGTTCCAGATCCTACTCACCCTGACTGAAGTAGTGCCTTCTAGTCTAAACCTTCTCTAACAACTTAAGGCCATTATTCTTTGTTACTCTGGGAGGCACTAAGGGGAACAAGGTCTCTCCCAATCCCCACTGGTCCCTCCTAGTAAGTTTATAGACAGCCACCAGGTCCTCCCTCAGCCTTCTCTTGTGAAGGCTGAACAGGTTCAGGTCCCGTAGCCTCCACTCATAGGGCCTGCCTTGCTGCCCCCTGATCATGTAAGTGGCCCTCCTCTGGACCCTCTCGATGCTGTCCACATCCCTCCTGAAGTGCAGCGCCCAGAACTGGATGCAGTACTCCAGCTGCAGCCTGACCAGTGCTGCATAGAGGGGGAAGATCACCTCCTTGGCCCTGCATGTGATGCATCTGTGGATGCACAACAAGGTATGGTTAGCCTTACTGACAGTGCCCTCACATTGTCAGCCCATGTTCATCTTGGAGTCCATAATGACTCCAAGATCTTTCTGCAACTGTGCTTTCAATGGAGTTCTCTAGCCTATAGGTGTGCTGCTGGTTCCTACTGCCTAAGTGCAGCACCCTGCACTTGTCAGTATTGAACCCCCATCCCATTTTCATTTGCCCACCCCTGTGACCTGTCCAGGTCCTGCTGTAATCTGTCCTTCCCTTCTAGCGTGCCCACCTCACCCCAAATCTTGGTGTCATCTGCAAGTTAAACAGCGTGTTTTTTACCCCATTGTCCAAGTCGCTAATAAAGAAGCTGAACAGTGTGGGCCCAAGGCCCAAGCCCTGGGGGACCCCACTGCCCTCCAGGTCTAATATGACCAGTCCACCACCACTCTGAGTATAACCCCTCAGCCAATCTGCAATCCATCTGACTGCGTAGACATCAATGCCAGTCACCTAGCTTTAATAAGAATGGGGTTGGAGACCCCATGTTTCTCCTTCTACAAAACATCCATTGTTTTACTTCCAGAAGAAACCTACCAGGTTTAAGTGTTTTATTATTTCCCCACCATATTTCTGTTCTAGATCCTTGTGTATCTAAGTCTTCACTAGAAGTCATCCCCACCTAAAAAAAAAATCTAACTCTTACTACCATCTGATAAGGCCCAAAACATTAGGTTTAAGAGACTATAATGGCAATTTCTTGAAGTACATTACAGCAACTTGGACCAAATCCTAAAAGCTTCTTTAGCTTAAGAGACAGGGAGCATGAAAACTATAGCTGCAACAACACACATTCTCTGTGCTCTGAAGAGGCATGCTGGACTCCTTAATAGATCTACTAGTCTATTTTTGGAAGGCTTTAGTTAGCAAGTTTTTGACTCCAACCTTCATATCCTTTATACCATTAACCTAATATTCACCACCATGTTCCTCATTTGATATTTAGTTTTTAGAAAAGAAATCCGAGAATTCTTTTGCTAGTTTTGCCTTTACATACCATTTGTTAGAGCCAAAAATTCTGGGAGCAAGAGCAGGAACAAGATAGTCAGCCAGACAGAGGAACATGACAAAACAAGAGACGCCTGAAAGAACAGATGGATCCAAGTAGTAGATCATCCTGTAAAAAACAAAACACAAAACCCAAATATAGCATGACTGCTCGGCTGTAGCTTTCCGGAGAAACTTATACTTCCCTACTAGAGGTGCACTGATACATTGGTCCATATTGTACTGGCAGTGATAAGAGGAAAATTGACGTTATCAGCAATCAGCCTTTTTTGGCTGATGAGGTGGGTAATGTTACCAATAAGTGTCGCCTACGTAAGTGGGAA
>NW_017729016.1:10345537-10348212 GCF_001723915.1 Gavialis gangeticus
GGGGGGGGGGGGGGGGGGGGGGGGGGGAGAGAACGGGACATGGAGTCAGATTGAGGCTCCCATAGTAAGCGAGTGGGGCTGGGGCTGGGGCAGGTGCTGCCCAGGTGGGGCAAGGAAGGGCACAGGACAGAGCTGTGGGCAGCTTGTTGGGATAGGGGAGGCAGCTCCTGCTACCACATGCACCCCAGTGGAGGCATGAAGGCATCTGCTCCCCAGACATGTGCTGGGTGAGAAAGGGCTGCCTGCTGCAAGCTTGGGTCCCAAGGGCTGTGCTGGCCTCTTCCCAGGGTGGGCAGTAGTTCTGGGAGAGGGGGCTATGGTGAATTTTGGGATGGCCACACACACCACCACCTGCCCCAAGCATAGCCCCGGCCCAACCTCCCCACCAGGAAGAGGCCAGAGCAGCCAGCCCTCAGCCTGCAGCAGGCAGCCTGCCCTCACCCCATGCACAGAACTGGGGGCACATGCCCCCCATTCCTCCAGAGTACAAGCAGCAGCAGGAGCCTCCCACGCTCCCGACAAGCTGCCCACAGCTCCATCTTGCACCCTGCCCTGCCTGGGTATCACCTGCCCCTGCCCTACTCCCTCCCTCCATGTGGGGGCCTCGCCTTGTCCTCCCCCATGTCCCTTCCCCCCCCACCCCAAAGCTTACTGGCCAGACACCGCTCTCCAAGCTGCTGGGCTGCATATAGGCAACTGGATCAGTATTAACTAGCCATAACAGCTGATAATTGGCCATCAGTATTGGCCAAAACAATCTTTATCAGTGCACCCCTATTCCCTACCTTTAAAAGGAACACCTCCCCACCTTGGAACAAAAATTAAAACAAGTCTTTCAAAGTTGTTCTCATTATCAGTGGCAACACATGTAGAACTATACCATCAATGCAGACATATTGCAGGGGTATATGAGAAGAAGGAATGCTAAAGCACACCGATTGCCTACACTAAGGGAAAGCACAAGAATGGCACCATGTGGAAAACACCAGTTTTGAGAAGTTAATGGCCATGTGATAGTTAAGTTTAAGAAAACAATAACCACTTAGCAGCTGTTTAGCTTTGTGCCTTAATACAATGTTAACATTAAAACCTGCAGCAAAGCAATGTTTTGTGTATACTGTTTAGCATAAAAATCTGGTAATGACTACCTCAACAGCAAGTTACTTAACTTGCACTCCTGCAAGCAGTTGTTCGCCAAGAACCTTGCATCAGAGGACAAGATGCAGATACTAGCCCTGGAAGCAAAATTACTGGTAGTGTCTGATCCCTACAAAGTGTCCAACCTTAATGCTTGGAAAGTATTACTCTGTGCAGGCAAGCACAAGCCACATACACATCACAGTTCACTGCCATTCTACAGGAACAGAATGTTCTCAGGGCAAGTATCTTTGGTTCATGTTTGACACCATACTAGTCAGACTCTTGAGACTACTTGAAGCCATACTGTCACAAGGAAGACTGACACCTGGGGCAAAGCCCTCAGTGGCAGCCCGCCCTCGCCCTTTACACAGATCAAGGGAGCACACAAACCCCCATGCTTGCCCAGGAGTGTAAGTAGCAGTGGGAGTTGCCCTCCCTCCCTCTTACCCCCCCAGGCTGGGCAGTGCCTATTGGCAGCTCTTCACTTCAGCACCTGAGGCAGTCACTCCACTTGCCCCCCTCCCCCACCTTGCTAAAGCAAGGAACTTAAGGTGTCATTTTGTTTGTTTTTGCTCTACTACAACAGAGCAGCTTGCTATCACAGACAACTCAGCAATCAAACTGAACTGGTACAATTTAAGATGGGTCAGTTCCTCTGTGTGGAGAGGAAGTGAGGTAGGCAAGTCAACTTGTAGGAGCTTCTTTCTGCATGCTTCCAGCTGACTTCAGACCTCAAGAACTATTTTGTGGAACATCCTGTTTAGATTTATAGACAAGTCCCCTGTCTTTGTGAATGCTTCTTGGGAGAACTTTGCAACATTTGTATCCCTAGGCTTCCACAACTACTCTACATCTGTAGACACATCCCAAACTCCTACATTAACTCTCCAACCTTGAGTGTGTGTGTGTGTGTGTGTGTGTGTATAAATCTGTTACTTCATGAGCAGAATCCTGTCCACAAGGACAAACCCCCTAACCAGCTTTATTTAGTCTCCAACTAAGGACAAAGACTAAGAGAACAAGCAGCATCATAAAAAGTTATATTCTGAATGCCACATACTGTAGGTTTCCTGGATAAGGCACCTAAATTGTCAGTCTTATAGACTCAGCCTATGGAAGCAAGGTTCCTCCAAGGCTTGAGATCAAACTGTCAGTGCTATCAAGCCAAATAGCAACACAACCTAAATTAAGAACAAGAATATCAAATTTGACTAAGAAGCGAGAGATACGAAGGACGCACATGAAACTGACTGAAGACGCACATGAAACAGACTGGAGTCAGAATGCAGTAAAGAGCTAGAGCAACAGCAACTCATAAAGGACATTTTTAACAACCAAGGTCAAAAAGGATAAATAGAAAGATCAGTGAAACATGTAGTCACTGCTGCTTTCAGAGCAAAAGCTGTCATGTGCACCCTCCTGCTCTTACGAAAAAAAAAAAAATCTTTAGACCTTACTGTCTATATTAAGCAAGAGAGATCCTGGACGAACAAAAAAAACAAAAAACAAAGAAAAAAAAAAAAACTTTCCCAGGA
>NW_017729016.1:10353212-10368278 GCF_001723915.1 Gavialis gangeticus
CAAAGAAAAAAAAAAAACTTTCCCAGGAGGTATTTTTAAAGAGAAAGCTTAAGTTGATTTTCTGGCAAAAATAATGCAGACTACTTACAGGAAAGCAAAGGTAACAGTACCCATTACTGCAAGTGGAAACCACACTTTTTCCCAACGAAGGATTTTGTCAGTTACTAAAATTACTTCTCCCCATCCTTGCAACTGCTCTTCCAAGCTGGCAGTCTCTGCAGCCTGCATAAAAAGACATTTAAAGTTGTCACTAATTAGAAAGTCACATGGGTACTTACATATGAATTATTTACTACACGCACTAAATTTTTCACTAAGTATTTGTGCTTGCAAAGTCACACTGAAATAAATTATTCTTCTATAGGTACTGGACACAGTCAATCCTTTTCAGTTAAGTGTTTTTCCACCAGTTTTTCCTCAGTCATGCAACTTGGCACTGTAACTCTGTGGTTTTAATGAAGACAGTAAGGTTAAGATTTTCACCGCAGATTATGTAGTAACAAGTCCTCCATGATAAGGGGCCTTTAGATCTCCTAAGCTATTTTGCATCCCAACCTGAACCTTATCCCTTCAGAAAAAGAAAGGGAGGGAGGAAGACAACTTCTGTTTGGGAGGTTAACTAGTCTGTCAGTCTTCAAGACAAGATTCTCCAGCATGGCAAAAGCATTTGTAATGAATTCAAGAAGTGTCCTCTTTTCTAAGAAACTAAAACTGAATTCAAAGTCCCCCACCCTATCCAGTATTTAGTACATGTATTTCACTGCTTCCCACTCCATTTTGAGTTAGGTTTTTTTGGTTTTTGTCTATTTAGAATTTTTTTTAATAGTGGAAAAAAAAAAAAAAAATCAGAGGATTAAAATACACACCTTCAAGAATAGCACCCAAGAGTACTTGGGTACTTCATTTATTTATGCAATACCATAAACTGCACAATTTCTGGCTTGCATTCTTTTAAATTATATGTATGAATGACAAAGAGGTGATGTTAACTCAGAAATGGTCAAAATAGAAAAAAAAAAGGTTGTTTCACATCTGACTAGTCACACTGACCGAAAACCAATTTTAAAAAAAAGTGCCTACACCAGCCTCTTTACAGTTGCCTCAAGTCGTATGTAATGCATTAAGTGTAGCTGATAAGCTTGCTGTCCGTGGGGAAACAGGAATGTCCCTTTTTGTGATACCAACAGCCTACTTTCCTAGGGAGAAGGAAGGTAGAAATAACTTAAAGCAAAAAACCCAAATAAGTCAGTGTAAAATCCGCATGAGTGATCATCAAAATCTAGATGCAATTATCAGATCAGTTATCTATCCATCCATCCATCTGCCCTGCCCCATCTACCTTCCACATTAAAGATAACTGTACCAACAATAAGCATATCTACTTCAAGCTTTCTAGAAATACCCTCAATATCTGGGGTCACCAGCAATTGCTCAGAAAAGGGAACTCATGTTAAGTTACCCATTACATTTCAGCAGGACAAAGGTTAGAATAAAGCTGTCAGTGATAATAGCCTGACTTCTGCCAGCACACAAGGCAGGTAGCAAGTGTATTTGTTCTCCCATCCAGACAGGCAGAGAACAGGTGCCAACTCATCCTGTCCATTACCTCCTCAACCTTCATTCAAATGCTTGCCCCTCCCAAGCCTTCTCCTCTTCCATCAAGCCCGGCAATTTCAGCCACCTCCCTTCCCTAGCCCAGGTATTGTAACTATGCCGCATGCGGCACCTCCCAGCTTCCAAGAGACTGTTTCTAGCTGAGTCTCGTTCTCATCTCCTCCCGCTTCCTTCTTTCCACCACACTTCTTCAAAGCTCCTTCTAGGAGCTTCTTTCAACTCTCAATACTATTCGAGTACCTCACTCTTCAAAAACAAGGAACTAGAAGGGACCTCCTTGGTCATCAAGTCCAATCTGAAACCACAGACAAAAATATCACTCCTTTTGTTCCTCAATGTCACTCTTCAGAGCTGCCCTCCCCCTTACTCCCACAATTATTTCTGCTACCTCCGACTCCCCAGCCCTCATTTTCAGTTCCTGCCTGAACCCCTGTTTAAAGCCATCTGCATATTCACCACTTTGTCCAGAGCAAGGCCCCTACACCCAGCTGTTTTGAGCCTTCCTGTCTCACTGAAGAGAAAGCATAAAAACCCTGGAGTGAGCGGAGGTGCACCTTACGGACTAACTGAATCAGAGATGCCGCAGGCCTATGCCAGACGGGGCTGCAGTGTCAGCTGCTCTGTCCCGAGTCCAGACTAAGGAGAGAGCAGCCCGGCCCACTGGGCGAGAGACAGCGCGCCTAGGGCAGGGGCCCAGCCAAGCACCACGCGCTGGGAGTCTAAAGCCAAAAGGAGAAAAAGGAGAGCCCGATGTGGGGCGGGGAGGCAGCCGGGCCCCCTGCCCGCTGCCTACGGGAAGGGCAAGAGCGCACCACGGCACGGGCCCAGGGGAGCCGAGCCAGGGGACAGCGAGGGCCGGACCCGGCGACCGGGCGCGGCCCGTTCCTGTGGCGCAGCCCGAGGCGGCAGCGCAGGAGCTGGGACAGGGGTAGGCCCCGCCCGGCTCGGGTGCAGCAGCCTGAGGGCAAGGAGAACGGAGGCGGAAGAAGCCCCCGCCCGGCCCAGCCGCTCACCAGCTGGTTGGTGCTCTTGTTATCGCCGTCCGCCATCTTGTGCGGGTCCGCGCGCGCTGCCGCCGTCCAACCACCCGAACCTCCCCAGCCAACTGCTCGCCGCGCACTGCTCTTGGTCAGCTGCGCCGCCCTTTATGGACACGACGTGGGGGCGGGGTCCGCTGAAGTCTGCGCACCGATTGGTCGACTCGAACAAACGGCCGGACCAATCCCAGAGCGTCGCTATTTGAAAGCGGGCAGCTGCCAATCGGGGCGCGGCTCTCTTCTGTCTGCGCCTCTGCCCTGGGGCGGTGTCAACTGCCTACGGTCTCGGTCCCGAGCGCGGGGGGCGGGGCCACGGCCTTGTTCCAGAGTGGCCACGCCCCGAGCTCCTCCCCCGCGGCACCGGCCCCGGCGTGTTCTTGCCGTCTGAAGAAGGGATACCTAAAGAAACACGTATATATACACGCATATACACATATAGATAGATAGATATTAATAATTAAAAAAAAGAAGTTTGTCCCCCCAAAGCTTGCACAGAACAATTTTTCCAACTTTTCAGTGGGTCTAATAAAAAACCTCCCATTTACCCAAAGAGTCTCGTCTGCCGGTGCCCTCAAACCAACAACCGACAGCCAGGAATTTTCCGTGCCCCGGGAAGGAGGGCAAGCCAGGAGCGGCCTGCTGCTGCCCAGTGCTGCCCTGCGTCCATTTCTGCTCGGGCCTGTTGTCTTTCACCGTGGCGCTGGGGCCCGTGCAGCATCGTGGCCCTCACCCAGCGCACGCAGTTCAGAGCAAGTCCCACTGTGCCTCAGCTCTTCAGCTTAACGAGTCATGCCCCATCTCCAGCCACATCAGTGTTAATTGCTGCTCCCCTGCTGCTAAATGGCCGGGCCTGCGGGCTGGATGCCATGCCCCGGTGCACCGGACGGGGCTGGCACGCAGGGTTGGGCTGACGTGCCAGACCCCAGCCTGACACCTGCGCTGGCCCTACACACACTACGCATCTGGCCCACGGGGCTGAAAGTTTGGGTGGTCCCAGGCAGCCCCAACAAAATCCTGGCCTGGTAGGACTGTGCAGCACTAGAGAGGGAATCTGCATGGAGGATGCATCTTGTGAATTTTACCGCCTGTGAGGTTAAAAAAACCTGTGCAGTTAAACCAGCAACTTTAAGGCTCCCTCCTTTGAGTACATGGTGATTGACGGGGCTCCCACATAGACACCAGTGTTATAGTTGATGGTCGCCTTGGCTGTCAACAGCAAGAGTCCTATTTAAACAATGATGAGAGGACAGCCGTATAAGTGTACGATCTGAAGCCTTTCCCAGACAGCAAGGTCCTGCAAATGCGGACTGCTACTGTATTCACCCTATCTTACCTATGCCAAATATGGTGTTATTTATATTCTGGTTGTACCTGGGATCCTCAAACATGGACGTGGACCACAGTATAGTAACTGCTCGATGTTTTTCAAGCAGGGGAAAACAGTGCTGGATCTCTACTGAAATAGGCTCTATAATGGCTGCATGAATCTGACTCAGCAAGTTCACTGCATGTTATATGCTTAGAGACGCATTTTAATAATCTCTGTAAGACTGTTGCCTAACTTTCTATCCTATTAGCAAAGACAGTCTAGGTGTGTTCCCATAAGATTTTGTCTTGTTAAAGTAACCAGACCCTTCCTACCACAAGTGTATGAAGTACGAAGTTCTCATTGTGGTCAGTGAAGAAAACTGGGAAATGAATACATAGGTTCACATGGACCTCGTGCAGCTCGGGACAGGAGCTTGTGCAGAGTGCTGTGTGTGATCCTGTCTTCAAAACAGCACTGTGGATCAGCTCTGAGAATCTGAATCTTACACATTGAGGAGATGTAATACTGAGGAACAAAAAGGCCTCTCCACTGACTGTTAGAATAGAGAACAGGTGCTAAGGGCTCAAGGCACAGACTAGCAATACTCATAATATTACACAGATTCCCTAGACAGACATCTCTCTCAAAATGGGGAGGGGAGGGGGGAGGAGGACACGAATGGAAGCTTTAGGGAATCAAATTGCTGTAGAAGTTACATGCAGTCCTGGAAAAGGGGATGTAGATATGTTAAAGGACCCTTCTGACATGGACAGGAATATGCAGATGAGCTTCTTGAGGAAAATCAAAGGCCCTGTGTTTAAAGGTAGTGCAGGTGAGCTCTAATTCCTGAATGAAGGCATCTCTCAATACTAGTTCTAGGAGGTCCATTGCAGAGAAAGGTGGTCTCTTGCACACCTGACTCAAGAAAAGACACCTTAAGGGGCTATGCGCATCATGTCCATGAGGTGCCTGCTGAATAGACACACTGGGCACATCCAGAAGAGCATGCACATGAATTTCCCCAGGAACAAATAGCAGTGACACAGTTGCACTGCTGCTGCTTGTCCCTGGGGACTGCCTGTGCACACATGCTGCGTGGCAGGCAGCAAGTTGCTCTGGGTGAGGTAGGGGAGGCTGGGGCCAGCACCTGATCTCACCCCAGCAGCCTTACCTGGGGTCCCATGGGCCTCCGGGGGCTGCAGTTGCGCCAATCCAACAGAAGGGAGCCTGGGCTAGCAGCCAGAGCGTGGCTCTGGCCAGCCAGGCTCCAGTTTCGGGTGGTGCATGCCGCCACCACATGCACCACTCTGCTTTTTTTAGGCACAGGTTTTTTTGACACTGGGATCCCTCAGTGTCAGACTCCCTCCCCTCCCCCCATGCTGCAAATTAGCTGTGCAGGGGATACTGCACACGCACATTCACTTGGATTTCAACTGATTTAAACTACCTTTGCCTACATGCATGGGCTAAGCCTGGGAAACTGTCACGTAGGCGTAAAAGGCTGCATTCCAAAAGCTGAACCATGCTCTTACTGATATTACTGGGTGAAGTAGAAATAGGCTGGTGAGAGATTTGTTATACATTGGATTTTTTCTTGTGGAAGATAAGATCTTACTAACTTGTAATCTAAAATGCCCCCATGAACACTGGCATATGAACAACTGGTGCCTCCCAAGACTGGGGGGGCACCATGGCAGTGAGCAGGGACCGTCGGTGGTGGGGGTGGGGGTGGCACTGCTGGCCATGTCAGCAGCAAGGTGGGGGCGGGCAGGTGCAGGCAGCAACTACCTGCAGAAGCCAAGAGTGGTTTCAGTGGTGGCCAATCTCAGAGGGGGTATGTGCCCCCCCCCGCCCCTCCTACACATCACCTATGGAACTGCACTTTTTCCCATTGACTTTGACGCCTGAGGTGGCAAAGTGCCTTAGGGTTACATGAATGAAACTGGTCAGCTGCTGGGGTGAGTGGGATTGCATCTTAAGTGAGCTGCCACAACTGCCCCTACATCTAGAGCCTATTGTAGTTGTTAATCTTTTCTAACAACAGCCCCCTGCCACTTGCCACTCACCTATCATAGGCCCAGGAGTCCCAGGGACTGGGAAGGTTGTGGAGTTTTATCATATGCATGATCTCATAGAACTGAGATGAAGAGCCTATGCCTTGAGGAAAGGGCAATGTTTTACCCTATTAGCCTGGATACAGTAACCACTTGTTTTTTTTCCAGGCTACCACCTTATTAGACAGCAGTAGGGATAATAGGAAACATTGTAAAAGTGCAGCCGTGTCTACATTCAGCTGCAGAACTTTGCACAATATTCTTTAAACAGGAAATATACACAAAACAAGATAAAAATCCCCACAACACAACATGAAGCATCAGGAGCACGTTGTATCTATGTTTCTGTCCCTCAGAAGAACTGTAGCATTTTGTAGATGCTATTCAGAATACTCAGGAAACCTGCCCAGCTCCTCCTATCCATTCAAGGTTGCGCCAGAATGGCAAGGAGCTTTCAATAAACGGTAGATGTTTCTCATCAGCCTCCAGCTCCCAACATCAGATTTCTTCCTTTACCCCTCAAGTACTAAATGACTGTAGACAAGTACTAAATGAGTGTGCAGTAACCAGAGTAACTGTGCAGTAGTGCTGCCAAACGGCTTTTAGGTGATGCCGACTGCACAGTAGCTCATTACTACTGCACAGTAGCATCATGTCACACTTTGTGCCACGTGACGTTACTGCACAGTAGGAGCAAGCTACTGCACAGTCAGCGTCTCATGTAGACACAGCCAGGGTATAGTTAAACACTTCCTCCCGAGCCCTTCCAGACCACTTTATGTAACTAATGGTGCACGTCCCATGGTCAGCAACCAGGCGTTGCCTCATCATAGAAAATTCTAATCTCTAATCTGTTGGTGAACTCCTAGGTCTAGTGTAGAAAACCAACACTTTGGGATCTCTTGATCTGCACTTGCCATTACGGCTCAGGAGACAACATGTCCTTGAGAGTACTCACCTCATTACAACAGATCCAGCAGCTGATCTGCCAACATCAAGATTGGTAGCTATAGCCTGGTAGCAGTCATGAATGGCCATCTTCCAAAGAGTTCTCCATAAGGAGAATTCACATGTAGTGTTCTGTTGCTGCAGCTCCATGCACTGAACAGGTTTAAAGGAAAATGGGTCTTTGTCATCAGAGGCCTGCAACATTATCCTATCCCATTATCTAATACTAGTTGGCTGAGTCACAAAAGTGACAGGTGATTGAAGCTGCTTTAGATCAGAATCTAGAAGTGCCTGCTCTGTTTCATGCTCCTCAGGTGCTCTTATTACCCCAGTTGTGAAGATATTGCTTAGATATGCTTGCAACAGCAACATTGCAATGTTCATTACTGTGTAGACAGGATCTGTTGGCAATGCTTCGTTTATATTGCAAGACCGTATTTTTAAAGCACTCCTACCTTGCATCATAGGAACAGTTACAGGATGAAACAAGATGAACCATGAGAATTTTCTTTGATAATAAGCCTTGGAATCCCACTGCCTTCCAGTCAAAATCCTATAGTGGTGTAGCACAACATGCTTCAGGATGCGCACCACAACACCAAGTGGTTGAAATAAACCAAGTGTTTATTTCAAAACATCACGCTGCCAGGTGTCCTCACTTATACAAGGGTAAAATAACTCAATCGCTGGAGTAGTGTGATGAGGAAATTCTGTTCCATTCATTAGTTACTGCAGATCTCGTAAAGTGAATACACAAAACCAGTACAGGTTTCCCGTGTTTTATGCTATACATGTGTTCCTAGAAAATGGCGCACAACTCAAATTCGCATAATGGGAACCCACTTTACAATGTAACAAATAAAGATACATTCTAAAACTTTGACTGTACTGATCCCCAGACCTATTTCTACCACTTCTACCACAATACAGTTTTGGTACTCACCAACAGCAGACAGTATACACAGCACAGGGCACTATCATAATGGGGATGGCAACTACAGAAACACATGTTGCGGACAACGAGCGAGGAGCACAGATCCATGCAGGAGAATATATTTTGGTGCATGTCACTCCCACAATGCACCGCACAAAGCAGCTGACTGTGAGCTTCCACCACACCAATCGCGTAAGAGTGAATTTACCTGTCATACAACAATTTTTTGGTATAAAAAGGGCCATCACATAAGTGCGAATTCACACGTACAGAACCCATATAAAATGAGGGAAACCTGTATTACATTTCACACTGTAGATGTGCTCCAAGCTGAATTTTAAAGACCGACTTAAATGTGTGCCACAACTGCATTTAAACCATGCTAAGACAGCATCAGCTCTCTGATGGTAGCCTCTCTCTCGGGACTTAAGGAGGGGGAAAGACACAGAAATGAGACACATTAAATGCTATATGGTAGGCACTGCCTTTACAGGACCCCTGATTCATTGGATAACACCAAGCTGGGGGAAGTAGTAGATATGCTGGAGGGTACAGCTAGGATTCAGAGACCGAGAGAAATTGGAGGATTGGACTAAGCAATCCCATGCACAGATACAAGTTGGGGACCAACTGGCTAAGCAGCAGCTCTACAGAAAAGGACCTGGGGGTTACAGTGGACAATAAGCTGAATATGAGCTAAGAGCGTGCCCTTGTTGCCAAGAAGGCTAATGGGATCCTGGGCTGCATTGGTAGGCATGTTGCCAGCAAGTCAAGGGAGGTGATCATTCCTCTCTATTCAGCACTGATGAGGCCAGATCTGGAGTACTAGGTCTAGTTTTGGGCCCCCTGCTACAGAAAGGATGCAGACAAATGGTTAGGGGTCTGGGGCACATGACTTCTGAGGAGAGGCTGAGGGACCTGGGTTTAGTCTGGAGAAGACTGAGGGGGATGGGATTTAATAGCACCCCTCAAGGGTGGTTCCAAAAGGGATGGAGCTAGGCTACTTTCAGTGGTGGTAATGACAGAACAAGGAGCAATGGTGTCAAGTTGCAGCAAGGGAAGGTTAGGTTAGCTATTAGGAAAAATTCTCTCATGAGGAGGGTAGTGAAGCTCTGAAACAGGTTACCCACAGAAGTTGTGGAATCTCCATCCTTGAGGTTTTTAAGACCTGGCTAGACAAGGCCTTGGCTGGAATGATCTAGTTGTGGATGGTCCTGCTTTGAGCGGAGGATTGGACTAGATAACCTCCCAAGGTCCCCTCCAACCCTCATTTTCTGTGCTTCTATCATCTCAGAAGAGGTAGTTCTTTGTTGGATGGTAATATAAAGGCCAAGCTTGGGGAGCTGAGAGAATTAAATGTTTGTATTAATAAAACATGTAACATTTATACAAGTTGTTTCGTTCTGCTGTGAATGCTCCCACTAGATTGTGCTCAGGAGATCAGGGAAGGCACAAAAGCAGTGAAATCAAATGACTTCAAAGCCAGATCTACTAGGAACAGAACTTGTGTATACAGAGAGGGGAAATGGGCAACCATCTGGTTAATTTGCACTTCAGCTCTCCCTACTCTTACAGCATTCAAAAAGCATCCTAACACTCAAGTAGTGGGATGTGTTTGTCCATTCCAAAGGAGTTCACACTGAGGGCACACACATATTATTGTGCAAATGTAAGAAAGAACTTCAGCAATTTGCCCAAAGACACCATGTAATAACTGGTGGAAGTGCTGAGGCCCATGGGAACTCAGGCTTCCCAACTTCTATGTGCTGGCTTCCCACTGGAGCCTGCTCTCCTTACTTTATTACAGCATGAATACTAAAGCACTCTAATGACAGAAAACTCATTTTAAAATGTTGACTAGATTTCTAGGCAAGTTGAGAAATTACTGTAGTACCTCAGAATTTGATATTGCAAAACTTTTGTGCAACCACTAACCAGATTGCAAAGCTGCTTGTAATGTTTTCTGATATTTACATGATAAGTTTGAAGGAGGGAACAGATTAACAGTAATTAAATGGCTCTTAAATTATTAGCTTATCAGAGTAGTACAGGACAACCAGGCAATGGGAAACAGATAGTAACTGGACCGCCTTTTAAACTACTGGTTGAACAAGGACGACTATTTTATTCAATCTGTATTAAAATTGTTAATACAGCAGTATTAAAAAAGAAGTCTGGCTTTGCAAAAGTCAGATGTAATTACTACAAAAGCATGTTTGAAACATCATAGTTTTACACGTTTATATTACCATTCTTTTTAAAAAGTCCCTTTGGGATGCTTGTGTGGACCTCATTACATGGCACCCGAGTCCCTCCGAGCCTCTACTGTATTTATTCTCCCATCTGTGACAGGGAGGGAAGTGCTGTTATCTCAGTTTTAGAAAGGAAAACTGGAGGCATAAAGACAAAAACTTGTCCATGGTCACATGGGCAGAAAAGGCAATTTGATTGAATCAGGGCTTCCCCAATCTAAAGATAGTATCCCAACTACTGGACTATGCTTCTCCCAATGACTGGCACTGTTACAATAGCTATTTTTCTTGTCTTAAAATCCAACTGCTACTAAATCAATATTATATGTTACAACTGAAAACTTCAAAGCTACTTGGAATTTAACTCCTGTGATTGAATTTACAAGTACATGAAGATGGTGATTTGTGACCAGCTTGCATGACTGACAACTTTCTGCCGTCAGTTACACAGGTATAACTTAAACAAATGTATATTCCTCAGCGAATGCAAGAATATAGAATTTAATTCTGAAATTATGTTCTCATTTAGCACAGCTAAACAGCATCTTTGAACTAAACCCCACAAAAGCTGATGCGTATGAGCAGTCGCACTAAAACAAAATGGTCACACTAAAACAAAATGTGTGTTTATATTTAATTATTGGCAAAATCTGGGTTTCAGTTTGGTACTATTACAGCCATTTTCTCCCCCTCTTTTTGTAACTTACAGAAGTGAAAATCATTTTCAATATTATATAAGCAAATTAAGAATACAAGTTTTGGGGTATTTTTTTTTAAACTTTATTCAGTTTTGCAGTAAAGAACCCATCTCCACACAAGCGTTTCATTTCTGGATAGCAGAGGTATAATACATGAGCCACAGGTGAGTGCATTAACCCTCCCCCTCCCCCAGCTTCCAAGAAATAAAACATGTATAATACACTCTTATTACTATGGTACTCCAATACAGACAAGGTTATTTGTAAGTGGAGGAAAAGTAAAATGGACTAACAGTGTGAGTGCCGTCTTACGACTTTTCTTGTAACAATCAAACACTGTCTTTCTTGCAATACATGGCATGGCAGAGGGTTTAGAAAGCAATGACACTGGAATGCATTTGCTCATGAACATCATTTAATATATAGCTGGCGCCTTCCCTATACGTAGTGAGGCCATCAGAATTTTAAAAAAATCTTACACAAAGTGTATTTCTGTGAAAGTCTGGCAAAAGAGGAGACTGAATTCTGTCTATAACCTACTGAGAATGCAGAGCAGTTAACACAGTGCAAATGTTTCAAATATAAGCTTTGCCAGTACTTTTGCTTGGTGTTAATTCATTTTATTTGAGAACTGCTAGCCAAAGGACAAAAGCTGTCTACTCACACAAGCAGATGCAACTCCATTAATTTCAATGAAATTGTGTCAGTTCATGCCAGTAGTAAATTTGGCTCAAAATCTTTAATACCTAACTTTTAAGAATATCATTTAATTGAACTGCTCAACAGTTAAATGTGTTTTGACTCTGAAAAGTGACTAGTATGATGGAATTCTAAGTTTATCTTTCAATTGCTTTTACATTAAACTTGCCAAGTTTGCAAATGTTTTTGCTTTTGGTTTTTTTTTGTTTGTATCTGTACCAGCCCTGCAAATTCAGCTGGAATCTGAAAGTTGAGCTGCCTGTTTTGAACATCCCCACCAGTAACAGATTTGTAATTGTGACTTTCTGTATTACGCGTGAGAGCAAAATATAATATTAATAATAAAAAAGTAACTTTCTTCCATAGTATGCCAGAGCTAATGCAGCCCAAAGAGGTTAAAATGGTGGGAAAAAAGTGGGAAAATATTTCAGTCAACAGACAGACTGACACAGAGCACACACAGGAAGTAGATCTGAGTAAGAATATGCCATTTTTAGAGAGACTTTCTGATCATGATCATACTCTGAGCACAAAGCTGAACTTAAAAAATAAAAATTTGGTGGTAAGAATTTCACTCTGAATGCATTATTAAACAAATGTCTATTGAAGCCATATGGTAAAGCAAAGTTACTTTGCCTATACCTTTACAAATCCTGCTGAACGAAAAGTGGAGAGTCCTTCCTTTATTTTCCATGTATAACCCCCAGGAAGTGAAGCACTCTAATTTACAAATGTAAATTAAAAATCTTAAGAAAGTGAATTAAAAAGCATATCACTCTACCTCCACCAGAACATCACTTTATTGTTTATCTGTCATCAACAATGTAAAACTCTACTAGATATTCTATCCTGGTTTTAAAAAGGTAAAGATTACATTGGATTAGCTATGTATTACAAAAGAAACTACAGCAATCACAGTAGAATGAGATTGGAGGGACAATTTTGAAGTACAAAAAAAGTGTACACTGCAAGCAGAGGGAAGTGCACATTAAATCAAATGCCTGTTAGATTCATTACTTTTAAATGCACAGTGACAATCTGAGAAACTGTACATGATAGAATCACAGAAGTGACTTTAAAATAACCAAAATTACTTTTTGTATTTGACCATCCAACTCAGATAATCATTGAATGTTTGACGTTTTCAGTGTTTTTGGAAAATTTCTTGTTTATCAAACAAAAAATTTAAACTGTTAATTTGACTAAACTGTGAAGTACAAGGAGTGAAATAAAAAGTATATTGGAAGTACACCTAAACTACAAGAATAAGCCGAAAAGGGGGTGTGTGTGTAAAGTGTGTGGGGGTAGACACAAAGGCTTTTTCTTCTATCTCAGAAGTTCTTCCAGTGTAGTGTGTATCCGATGTACAGCTCTTTGCTTTCAGTCCATTTCTGAAGTTCATATTTTATAGCCTCTTTTGTACTAACTGGTCAACTCAACCAGCTTTGTTGCCAAGCAACAAGAGTAACACAAGAATCTGAATGCATCAAATCTTCCTTTGCTGTGATTTCTTCGTGGCCCCTTTTTTTCTGTTTTGCTTGAACAGGGTTCGATGTTTCCTGAATTGTTCACAGGGTCAGGTGGAATTGAGTTCCAAATCACTCTGCGGTTTGTAGCATTCTGATTTCTTTCTGCAGCTCACCCCCCGACACGTTTGCAGTTCTTCTGTAGCAGAAAGACAACCGTGTTGCTCAAGCGGTGAGCGTTCACCCTTGACCCTAGGGGGTTGCAGACCATTGTGTTTAGCGTATCCCTGAGTGCAGCTATCCTGCAGGATTCACTTCCCAGTGCACCGAGATTTCCTAGGTTTCCTCAGAATAAGCCCCAGTATGCATCACCACCGGCTGTGGTGCAGCTATGGATGCCTGAGGCCGAGTTGATTCTGGTGGATGTCTGACCTCGCTGAACCAGACTGATCTGCTTCCTTCCTATTCATACCCAGGCTGTCCAACCTTCATACAGCTGAGCCAAGTTATCTAGATTAGTTGCTTCCTTAATCACATAGTCAACCTATTAAAAAGCCAAAAACACTTTTAAAATCAGGGTATTCTGAATATATTTTCAAATATACAAATAGACAGCAAGAATGATCAGTAAGTTAACAAGGGGTTATAATCTAGAAGTTTCCATAAATAAGATTATTCAATTAATTATTTCATTAAGTCTACCCAAGGAACAGAAACTCGTAGGGATGAAAGGACCACATATCCCGTGTAAATCCTACAAACATGTAAAAGTGAAAAGAGGTTCACTACTGTTAATAGGGCTGCTTGGGTATAAAAACCAAGGACTTCTTTGTAAGTCTGTAAGACAGACACCGATATTGCTCTCCAGGACCTGTGCAACCTTGTCTTCAGTGGTTGTGCACAATTATGTTACATGGAAAGTTCAGTACCAGTTCTGATGCACGAAAGAAATGCATGATTAGTTGCGCTAGATCTCTATGGCTCACAGGAAGAAGGATTATTAAAGTAAATGTGACATTGGGATTAGGAACATATGGAACAAACTAAATGTATTACTAGTGCATTTTATACCAGTGTCTCCCTGCTTTGTCATGTGACTGCACATAAAAATGCAACTTGCACTGGGATTTTTTACTTCTCTAGCACATTAAAGATCTTTCAGTGTATGCCACTCTTCCTGCCTCCCCGCCCCAGCATGCTCTAATTAGCAGTACCAGTTTCCGAGGTTTCTCCCTGATGTAAACCCATTTATTTTAATTAAAATAATTGGGACAGAGCGCAATATTCTCATATACCTCTTTATACAGTGATAGGGTAGTTTAAATAAACTTGACTGATCATAAAAAATGCTAGCCTTCAGTGTTTATATTAACAGATGAAAGCTAGAGACCACTCAACACCAGGGTTGCAGTTCCAAAGCTGTGCTTTAAAAAATAATAACCAACTTAGCCAAGATGGTTAACTTGGTAAACACTAATTTTTAACTCACCTGTTCAGCAACAGACATTCTCCTGTTGGGATCCACATCTCGGCCCTCTAACTTGGCTTTGACTCGTTTCCACACGCTAACTGCATACGAATTTCTTTCTTGCACAGCTAAAAGTATAAATTCAATTGATTAGCTGAATTTTATACTGCGGCAGAATCAAATGAAGGCTTTTTATAGGAGCTTTTATTCTGTTATTTACCTTTTCCCGTTTTCGGGTCCCTTACAGCCTTTTTAGGACTACAAGCAACACTTTTGCCAGTTCCTGGAACTGTGCTTGGAGGTGTATCTGCTGATGTAGCAAGATTCTTCTGAATTAGCTTTCTGGCATTCTGTGACATGACCTCTGGCTGGGTCTTCTGCCCTGTATTGTTCCGTACCGCTGTAAAAATAAAGTTCAGTAATTTAAGTTGGGCAACACAATTTAGAAAGATGACTAAACCCAAAATACATTTAAGTGGGAAAAAAACATTCTGAACCACCAAGCACACACTTTTATATATATAAAAAATAGTACATTAATTCACTAGTTCTTCAAAGGGATTATGGTAGCCAGGCTATAATAAGCA
>NW_017729016.1:10373278-10378789 GCF_001723915.1 Gavialis gangeticus
TTTAAGTGGGAAAAAAACATTCTGAACCACCAAGCACACACTTTTATATATATAAAAAATAGTACATTAATTCACTAGTTCTTCAAAGGGATTATGGTAGCCAGGCTATAACAAGCAATTTAACCTTGTAAAATACATACATTAAGTTTGTAGAACCAGTGGGCTATAGATTTATGCTCATATATAAGAAGATGAACATGAGCATTTCAGTATACTTAAGTGCAGGATTCCCCTACCTGATCTTCTCTCTCCTGCTTCCCAGCCTCATTATTTCTGCTCTCATTTTCTTTGTATGAAGTACCCATTACCCAATTAAAAAAAACCACCCAGATTCTTTTTTTTTTTTTTAATTGTAAACCATGTTTTTTATAAAAGGTTAGAGGATTTGTTTCCAAGTTTAATCCCCCTGCATGGAATTTGCACAAATAATTCCTATCAACTGAAAGGAGTTAAGAATGTAAGCTTAACCCAAGTACGGATAGTAGAATGTTCTTAAATAGGAATACGGGTTTATATGGAGATTGTTTATGGGATCTTTCATACCATGCTTTTATGCACGTGAACATTATGAGTTTAATTTAAAATTAATCCTTTCCCACTACAATTTAATAAGTGGTATCAGTAGTTCAATTCTTTATTCCCAATAAGTTATCTAGATGGTTCCACAGTAACAGGTTCTAGTGTGTTCAGGATATATTTGACATAGCACAGAAAGAACAAGTGTTAAAACTGTTACACATTCTTAGCTAACTATTCTTGGATTTGTGTGTTGAAGCCAAATATTAGATGCTACAAGGACTTTCAATTGAAAGTATTTATTAACTGCTAATAGCCTAGTTACATCTGCAAAGCTGACTGTATAAAGACAGAATCAGTGAGCTTGTTTTAGAAAAGCATAACTATTCGAAATTTAAAATTTGAGATCTAAGTGTTACCTGCAGCAAAGGTTGGCTGGTATGTTGCAGCTGATGTTGGGCTTGAACATTCATTTGATGCATCTGTGACTAAGGGCGACGCAAAGCTCACTAGATTATTGTAGACACTACAAAACATAATAGGTTGGTAAAGTTTTTCAATTTATAGTAAAATTACTTGAAAATCTCATATGAAAGTGGGTAAACAATTGAAATGAAATGAAACTGCATGAAATTATTTTGGCATACTGAGAAACTTGAGTGTTTGCATGTTGTTTTCTGCTTCTAGCTTTATTTCCATACTAGCCAACTGCCCATCAGGAATGATGGCGGGGGAGGGGACAGGTGCAGACAGAGCGCTGCCATCCACCACCCCATGCTGCCATGGCCTTACAGGAGCAGGAGGTGGGCTATGGGGGGGAAGCTTGCCTCGCTGTCCCCCTCGGCCAGCACCCTGTGCCACTGCCACCTCCAGCAAGCAGGGCTGAGGAGGGGGGGAGTGTCATGAAAACAACCTGCCCCTTTGTCACCACTGCCTACTGTCCAGAACGCTCTTGGAGTACTCTGATTGGTTGTTTCAGTCAGCACTGTAATTGGCTGCTGAGACAACCAATCAGAGTGTGAATACAGCATTACGGACAGACAGACAGACAAAGACTTCTAGCATATTAGAATGCAAGAAAAGAATATTTCCTTCAACCAAACAAAAGACTGTTTTACCTCTGACTCTGTGTTTTCAGTTCTTTCAGGGTGGGAGTTATTTCCTGCAGCATTTCAACATGCTCTTGACTGCGGACCTGACCCATAGCCTGAACTAATGTAAACAAAACTGTCTGAATATTGTCTTGCCATGATTTATATTCACCCAAGAACTGCCTAACACTATTCTCATAGGGAACATCTTCACCATCTGCCAGTGCTGCTTCTTCATCCTATAACAAAGAAATTGTTTGTTAAAAAAAAATTTGCTTTGTTATATACTGCAGAAATGATTTGCAAATGCCCTAACCTCTGCTGCCTATGATGGTTTCCCCAGAGATGATAAATTTCAAGAGCATCATCTCAAGAAAATTAACACACAAAGAAAACAGGTCAAATTTTAACAACCTATATGAAAATACATTAAGAATTCTTGTTTAACAAAATAGACATGTATATACAAAAAAGAAAGGCTTTACTTTTACCAATGTCAGATTAACATAAAAATTGCACAATGGTACAGGACCTCTGCAATAGATTCCCCGGGTAAAATTGTTTTGATCTCAAAATGTTCGTCTGTTCAACTTGATGTACTGGTTAATTTCTGCTCATTTCAATATATACCCAATATTGCCTAACATGAACATCCTACCAATTACATATTTTTTTCCTGGACATGACTAGTTTGGTTCCTCAGAAACATGAGGCAAGGTTCAGTCATACCTTGGCCATAGCTTTCAGCAGATGCTTGACATCTCCAAGTTGTCTATTGTGACCAGTAAGAACAGTTTTTATGGTGTCGACCAGATTCTGAATTGTTTCACAAACTGTTTCTGTCTGCTGTTCTTTCTCTGTTTGCACTGTTCTCTGCGTAGACATGTCCTGGGTCAATTGTTTATGAGCTGAAAGAAGCCACTCAGAACTACCAATAGTATGTTCAAGATTAGTGCCCTAAAGAGAAAAAGAAAAGACAAAACACTGCATCTATTTTGTTACAAACAATTATTTTGCTTCCATTTTATGTTTACCGTTAATGGAATAAACTTTGAACATCTATGACTTGCAAGAAAAAACATACAAAACTAGTTAGCATTAAAAATAAAGCAGTGCCTGTAATAATAAATTTGTTAACTTATGCTTTATAGCACCGCCCCCTTCAATTTTACTCACCACTCTCTGGAGTAAACGAAGCTCCAGTTCAGAGACTGAACTATTAAATTGTGATGCAAATGAGCACATTTGTTGACAACGTTTGATAAGTTCAAACAAAGCTGTATCAAGGTTTAAGGCTTCTGCTGTTCTAGTACGCAAACTTTCAAAATGAATGATGTTGCTGCAAAGGAAAGTAACCTACAAAAGCAAAAGAAAATGAAAAGTTCCCCATTAAATTACATAATATAGAAAACACAAGTATAGGCAGCTTAAAATTCTTGTCTGGAAAGCTTTGTTGAGATAAGAGCATTAAAGTGGCCTGCTAGGGTAATGGTAGCATTTCCTGGACAGTAAACACTATAGCAGTTGTTCCAAACTGTTTTTAAAAGTAAAATTCACAGAAATATCTGACTGCCTTTGCTAGCCCTTGTTCCAAAAGAGACTTATGCTTATTTTTAAGTCTCAAGTGGAAAACAAAGTCTATTGTACTGCTCCTAGAAGTACTGAACAAAGTTTCCCTAAGTTATCAAATAAATCAACCCTAAATTACTGAAGTAACAAATACCTGATTTGCTCTTTGACTTTCTTTAAGGACAAGGTTTCTTCTTTCAGCAATGGTGGCATCAAAATCCTGTAGAACCGGTGCCAACGCAGGATTGGCTCCTCCTGCCCATTTCAAACGCTGCTCAATACTTGCTTCAAGTGCTGCTAACTTCTCCTGTGTTGAGAAAACAATTTTGAGACGAAACATACCAAAAATGCAATTCTTTTCCCATGTAGTTCTCATGAATGATGGCTATTACTATACCGCTATTCAGATTTTTAGCACAGGCCATAATTGCAGTTATCTTATTATGGTATCCAAAGCTATAAACAGCTATTTCATTCATCCAAGAATAAATCACCCAATCCTGGGACAAAGCGCAAGCATACAGACATCCACACCCACTGTCCCAGGATATATCCTGAAAAAGTTTCCCAGAAAACATGGAATAAAAACAGCTGTCGAGTTTATCCTGGGTCTGACTGTCCCAGACTTAGACTTGCACTGAAACAGGTACAGGAGTCTTTACATATGCGGCTTGAATAGCAATTAACCTGAATTAGCCCTGATTGTCCAAGGAAAAAAAAAAAAAAAAAAAAAAGTGTTCAAGGATAATTTATAGGTACGTAAAAAGGGAAGCAACAGGCTTGTAAGTCTGTAGAATCCTAAAATAAAAAGTTCTCTCCCAAGAGAAATCCAATGCGTTTTTAGCCAGGTAGTAACGGTTTATCCCAAGACAGCACCACTGTGTCAGTGACAGAAAATTGGCACCACATTAGGAAAAACTCTCATGAGGAGGGTAGTAAAGCACTGGAACGGGTTCCCCAGAAAAGCTGTGGAATCTCCATCCTTGGGGGTTTTTAAGAACCAGATCGACAAAGCCTTGGCTGGGGGTGGTCCTGCTTTGAGCAGGGGGCTGGACTAAATGACCTCCTGAGGTCCCTTCCATCCCTAATTTTTTATGATTCTATGATTCAGCTGGCTGCTAAACCTCAATTAAAAGGGTGATGTGTGTACATGACAATCGCAGAATATTTTTATTCCAGGACAAGTACAGACACAACTTGCCCATGGACAAATGCATCATCTGTTCCTAGCCAAAGTAATGGTCAAGATTTTATAGAAATAAGATAAATTGGCTCACTACATACATTATCAAGAATAAAATGAAGGGGAGGACAGGACAGAGAAGGGGAGGAGGAGAGAGAAAAAAAAGTACTCAATATTTTTTAAAATGGGTCTAACTGCTTAGGAGAACACCAGCTATGACATCTTTAGCCTTTATAGGCTGAGCAAGGAAAGACAACATTGACTGAAAGGACAGGCAAAGTTAAAAAAAAAACTGAATTCAGACTGGCTAACTACTAGAATGCTGGTTTGGAGGAGGCAGGTGATCTTGGAACATGTGACTGGGGGGAGTACAATAAGTTATACACACACCCAATAAAAGAAGCTACCTGAACTGTTCCAATTGATGCTTCAATCTGGCTGAGTGTATGCAGCTTCTTTTTCATGTTGGCTAAAATTGCAGACCGAGGAGGAGGAGTAACAGACATGGCTTGTGGGCGACTTATAAGAAGATCTTCGTGTTGCCACTTTTACGGGAAAAGAAAAATCGTAATGTATATTGCTGCGTACACTAATGTTAAACTAGCAGAATAAATAGTATTTCTAGCACTCTGGTTAGTTCACAGCGAGGGTATGTTTTAAAAAATAATGACAAACAATGGTTGAGAGGCACAACAGAGAAAGGGGTACTGTGCCAGAGATAGAAACCTCAATAAAAAGATATTACAGATATTCATGCAACACTTTTAAACAATGTGCTGTACACAGAATAATTTATTAACTATTTTTATAACAACTATCACCGTTTGACAGTCTAGAATATTTGTTTTTATAAATATTTCCTTAATCAAAGGGAAGACTGAACTGAAAGGTAGAACCACTTGTAATTGGTTAAAACCAAAACAGAATATTTACCATATTTACTTGAATCCAAGCCAAAAAGTTTTCCCCCACCACAATCACTATGGGGGGTGGGAACCTTAATTCAAACACTGGCCTAGGGTAGGCGGGCGGACAGCAGCTCAGCTCCAACTTTGACCTTAGGCTTGAACGGTCACTTGCCCCAGGCCAGGGTGGTTTGCGCAGTGGGAGCATGGGGTGGGGGTGGGGTGAGGCGGAGTAGGGGGGAGGGAC
>NW_017729016.1:10378933-10398629 GCF_001723915.1 Gavialis gangeticus
CCCAAGAGGCAAAGCCACCCCAAAGGTAAGCGACCGTGGAGGGTGGGGGTGGGAAGCATGCAGGGGCAGGAGAAGCAGGGACAGACATAAGTAACATGGGAGGGGGGCAGCAGTCTGGCCCCCCACCACTGCTTTCCTTGACACAGCTGTGGGGAGAAGGGGAGGGAAGGGGCACACAAATTTAAGACAACACCCCCAAATACATTAGATTTTACACATGGAAAATGGTAAAAAAATTAATTATTTTATGTCTAGACTCTAATTTTTGGGAGGTCACCTTAAAATTCAGTCATCTTGGATTCATGTCAAAACTGTTAAATGCCTCTCTATGAAATAGTTTAGTAATTAATATTTTAAATGGTTATTGTTCAGTTTACCCCCCTCCCAAAATTAGCACTTAAATCAAATAAAACTTCCTGTTACATCACCCTAAGATATCACCCTGACTGACATAATTTCTATCAAGGTATTTCACAACCTGCTTAATTCAGAACAGACTGCTGAGTAAAGGATATGCCATATAGCTCTTATTGCACCTTTTCCTTCAAAGGGCACTGCTTCTGCATTTAGCTGCAGCACATCAATGGTTCATGACGCTGACTGGAGCAGCACTGTCCTTTGAAATAAAAGGCTCAGCAAAGAGGTGAAGCACCTCAGCAGTTCCACAGAGCTATTTGCTGGAGCTACATAGTCCAGCACCAACACAGAAATCATTAAGTAGCACTGTAGTTCAATTGATTCTATTGTTTTAGAATCAATATTGCAGATATTTAGGGAATGTTTGATTATTCAAAAGGAGAAACAGTTAGTTAAGATACTAAAATCAGGAGAAAGGGACCCAAGGAAAGATCCAGCCACGGACACACTCAGCACACTAGGATTAGAATTTTCTTTCAATTACAGCTGTATTAAAAAGGCCAAAAAGGCTATTATTGGTGCAAAAGGCAGCAAATGTCATACGCTTTTTGCTGGTAAGCAGCAATTTGGTTAACTGAAGAATGGCTTATATAGTTTCAACAAAAGATTAGGTTATAAATGGTAACATTTACAGCCTTGAAGGCAGCTGGACTCCACAAGCTACCAAACTACCATTTTATTTTCTTTCTTTTTTTTTTTTTTTTTTTTTTTTTTACACAATTGGAAAAATGGTAACACTAACTCCATTAAAACCATAAAAATGGATGATAACTCAAGTGTATTCTTTATACAAACAACGTATTACCTGGAACATAGCAATATGCAGCTGCACCCTCTGAAGGCTGGTCTTGCAAGAAGAAATACTGGTTTCAAGTCTGCGCACCAAATCATGCTTCTTCCATGCTGTGTCATATGAACTTGCTAATACTGTTGCCCTATTCATGACCAACTGTGAAAACTTGCCGATTTGAATATTGTGTTCTACGGCTTTCTTACAGAGATCATCCACAGAAACTTTGCTTTCTGCTCCAAAGTCCTTAGCCTCTACTTGAGCAATGATATCCACACCCAAAGCACTGATGAAACTGCACAGAGTAAGCCCCAAAGCTTGATTTGGAAGTCCAATTAAAAGTTGTCTCACAAAGTCTGCTGTGAATGCTTTTATTGGTTTGGCCATTTGGTCTTCACTAAAGCAAGAATTTCTATAAAGGGCTTTTACACTGACAATCTGAACAGGTCCATTTACTGTATTCTGATCTTCCAATGAACTTGCTCCTTCAAAAGAAACAGTATTTCATATGAATATTTGTTATTTCTAGAATAAAAATCACTTCTACACAGACAGCAATATCCAAAATAGACTGAAATATATTTTCTGGATATTAGCTGAATAAGGTACATTGTTAGACAGTCTTATTCTGTGCTCATATTCTGTGTAAAAGGCTGGGAGAAGGGGGTAAATTCTCCTACTGCAGTGAAACTAAAACAAACAGTTTGTTTTGTAGGATGCATATTTACCTGACAAAGTTTTAGAAAAGGTACCACATAGCCTGAAAAATTCTTTAATGGTCTGTAGTCTCTTCAAAAAGAAAATCTCCTCTAGTACTTGTCTGTTATTATCATCATCAAAAAAATTAACTTGTGTGCTACGGGCTTCCCTGATTATGTCAATCTTCCGCCAAGCAACAGGTATTTCCATCTTGTTTAGCTGAATGAAGGCAAGGAAATAATTAGTTCTCTTGTGTAAACGTGTTACTCCTGAAGAGCATGCTGAAAAATAAAGCCATACCTTTTCAATTAACAAACCAAATGCAGTTTCCACTTGGGCAAACATTCCATCAAATGCCACCAAAAGCATCTGGCCAGCTGACATTTTGGGAGTTTCATCAACTGAACCATTTCTTGGCTGAATCAGCTCACCATACTGAGTATGAAGCATTCTAGGAAAAAAGTTAGGAAGTTAAAATGTTTTTTGCTTAATAGATTAACTTTAAATAGGAAGGAAGCATTAAAAACAACAAAACAGTTTTGTACTGAATAGAACAGGCACGAAGCAATATTAAGCATCATTTAAATACCCCAGGGAACCTGTAGACACACCAGGAGGCTGCTCTGTAATTACAGTGCATCAGAGCACACTTGGTTAATTGAGTTAGCATGCTTGTCAGCATCTACATCTCGTGTCCCAGTGTCCCTGCACTTCAAAATGGTGGCAGGAGCACTAACTAAAGCTCGTTCAACAAGCCTTAGTTACAGCACTCCTGCCACCATTTTGAAGCGCAGGGACACTGATACACAAGACGCTGCAGGCACTTTCATTAGAGCAGCTCTCAAAGCCAGTCAAATTAAAGCACCCTCCCATCCCAGGAGCACATGTAAAACTGACTCCAGATTCTCCTAAAAATAGTCACTGTCATTTTCCTACACTTTTCTTTTTAAATCTGTAAGATGAAATGAATACACCCTACCCCCACTTTTGTGTCGTCTACAACTCTTACAACTAGCTCAATCACCATACATGCAATGTAAAGCCTAATTAGGCAGCTCAAAAATACAAGTTCCCAGCACCTCACATTTACACTGATTTCAGCATAAGAAGTTAAGCATTATCAACTATCGTCTTTTATATAACAATTTAAGAGACAAATCAAGAATCAGAAGTGGCAAGCGAGAAGATGGGAAAACACATCAAAATTGCACTAAAGGAAACACATGCAAGTTATTTACCTTGCAACATCAATATAATGGGTGTGCGTTTCTTCTTCCAGCCCCATTGCTGCATTTCTTAAATAGGCCTGAAGAGATTCAACTAGCGTTTGCAAAGGGACTCCATCAGTAGTTTGTTCAATAAGGCTGTCTAGTTCATGAAGCATGCTTTCTAAAGTGTATTCTCCTTTCATTAAGCACCTGAGAGCTTCTGGGAAAATGATCTGGCGGAAATTTGAGTTCAATTCCTGTCAGAAGTTAAATATGGAAGATTAGGTAAAAAAGCAAAAAGTTACTTTGAAAGTCACACAGAATGCCTATCATTTTATTGTGCCACCTACAGTAAGGCTATAGCCAGGAAGTGGCCTAATAGTACAATATTTCCTCACATACAACACACTCAGAATACACAGCTTGTTTTTGAAAAGCAAAATGAAGAAAAAATGGTTATTCCCAGAGTTATGGCTGCAGAGAACAGGGACAGAGCCTAATCTTCAGCTGACTCACCCTCCCTTTCCTTCTTGGCTAAAGCTGGAAACACAGGTGCTCCTGAAGACTGGTCTCCGTGGGTGGATCTATGATTCTGAAAAGAGCTGAAAGTCTTCACAAGGCTGTGAAGTAGGAGAAGAGAGACCTGGAGCAGCTATCAGAGAGATCAAAATTAAGCTAAGAAAGGCTAGCTTGATTAATAGAACACCAAAGACCATTAAAAAGAGGGATGATAGTTAACATCTCTAGAGAGAAGAACAAGCCGCCATTAAGTCAACTGATTCCCTCAGCTGTTTCAACAGTAATGTAAGAGCTGCTGCACTGGGAATCAGGAATCAGAATACAGTGTTTCTATCCCAGGCAGAAAAATAAGCTTTCTTTTTTATTATATGAGCCCCAATTCTGGAGGACTGTGGGAGAAAAAAGTGAAGGTTGTATGTGAGAAAATACAGTATTTTATCATATAAACACGGAATATGAATCCCTGTAGATTTCAGTTTTTAAAACGGGACAAAGAAGCATATTGTGTAAAATGAAAAGTAATCAAAAGCTCTCAAACATTTACACAGTATAAGCAATCCTTAACAGAAGAAGTATATTGAGGACCACCTTGTTTCCCTGCAATTTATATAGAACACCTGATAAGTGATACCTGTAGTAACAAAAATCTCTTTTGTGGAATAGTAATGAGAAAATACTGGGTTTTAGCTTATTTTAATGCTGTTTAGCAGCTGGAAATGAGACTACCCAACACCAGATGACCCAATCAACTCTGGGCAGACTGACAAGCAAGTGACCTAAAGGCAACTCAGGGTGTAAAGGCTGTCTTTTGGGAACTACTGGATCAGGGCATTCTGGACAAAAAGGCAGTTTACATTTCTACTAGTGATATTCACCAACAGATATTTTCACTATTTCTGTGCTAAATTATATTATGTAAAAGAAAACCTCAACTTAATGTTTATTTACTATAATTACAATGCATTATCTCCTGGACTAAAGAAAGCGGGGGGGAAAAAAATCAAAGACCCACCAAATTAGCCAGATACCTACTCATGCCACAGAAATCAATTCAGGTAAAAAGACGGGTACCTTAAAGTGAAGTAAGACAATTTTCACTAAGCAGAATGCATCAGAGGGCTGAAGTGGGCAGTAGAAGGGACCAACCACTGCCCTCCATCTCCAAAACACAAGATGCACCAAAAGAAAGGTTAGTTACCTTAGCTAACTTTAGTGAGCTTCTCAAATCCAGTCTAATAGCTCAAAAGGAAATATGGCCATATACACATGCAAGTTTCAAGTGGAGCATACTGCAAGCTATAGGCTTCCTTCAGGAGCACAGGTTAACATTTTGCACCTTGTTCAGATATGCTCAGAGCACTTTCATAAAGATGGGTAAGGGTGTTTTTTCAAAAGTGTTACACGTGTCCTACTTCATCAGATACCTAGGCATCTAGTGAAGACAAAGTAGTTGCTCTTTATTATTCAAAGCTGCCTTTAAAAGTTACAGATGTCTTTGAATGAATATTCTTCAAAATGAAGAATAGAGTTTTCCCTCCCATTCTTGGGAGTTTAGCCTGTAAAGGATGCATTAAGAATTCTGCTTCAAATTACTTGTTTTGAGTGAAAACTAGTTTTTACTAGAAGCAGAAAATATTCATTACAATTTGAGCATCCATTGGGACTCCAAGCAACAGGATTATAGAATAATAGTAAACAACAAAACACTGGGAATCAATTAGCAATTAAGCAAAAATGTACGTAACCCACTGAGTCAGGGGGCGAAATGGAGTATTTAAAATTAGCTATTACTTTAGAACGAAAAAAATCTTGAAGTACTTGATTCAAATACATGGCTTAACTGAACCCTTTGGAAAAATATCACAAATGTAAACTTTACCTGAAGTGAAATGTAAACTCCATTAGCCAAATGAACTGCTTCTGATGCTTCAATTGGGTTAGGAATATCTAAATCTTGGGGGACAAGGTGACACTGCTTCAGTAGCTGCACAAGGCACGTAACATTCCCACTCATGCTACAAAGCTCTTCTAGAAACCAGGCTCCATCCCTTGAGGTCAGGTCAACCAGCTGCTCTCCAGCACTAGATGCTGCACCTTCCATCATCAGATTACGCCTAAATAAATTATTTCAGTTAGATGAGTGTGTTAATATACTCTGAGCATACTTTGCTCTTTTTAAAATAGATAAAATAACTATAAACACATGAAATGGCACAGATCATCTGAGAAAGCAGACATCATATTACACAGGGTATTCTAAACAAAAAAGTCATTTAGATATCCACTACTAACATTAACAGATGGATATTTTCACTGCTTCTGTGCCAAGTCAAAATGTTCAAAAAAAATTACCAAAAATTAATCTAAATTAATCTGCAGTATGTTTTGCAACAGGCTGCTCACCTTGTAAGTGTGCAAAGAGCAGAGATTATAACACTTGCTAGGCTCAGTGATCCCTCCTCTCCATTTTCATGAAGGAAAACCTTTATGCAACGTTCAATTTCTTTCAACTGTTCCTCACACACAGGCACAGTAACTGCTTCTTGTTTCAGACGTTCCACCTGTCTGATGAGTCTGCTATTGATATCGGCTGCGTATCGCTGAAGGGTCATTTCTGTAGCTGTTATGAACTGACACACAGCTGGAGGTGGCTGAGGAGCATACTGCATTTCATACCTTTAAAATGAAAGCAGAATGACAAAAAGTGACAAAGTTCTCTTTTTTACAAGCCCTCACCAGTTGCATTCTGTTCTGTAGGAGAAACAGTCCATATATTCGTTTAAACAGTTAATCTCATCAAATATGCTGGACTAAAGCCTAGATAGGAACACAATGGGTCATGGACTGAAGCAAGAGCAATTGAAATGGACTTTCTTAACACAGTCCTCTAATCCAATACAGGAGACCCTAACTCTCCAGTCGGCATACCCATCCAACTTGTATGGGGAGGAGAAGCAGGAAGCATGGAGAGAATACATTAAGGCAAAGGAAGAACAGAAGACAGTACTATTCCATTGAACTGGAGACACCTACCTGTGAAGAATTGCTCACATAAAGAAATCTACTTTTTCAAAAGTTCACTTACAGTTAAGACCATGCTAACCACACTTTATTTTTTATACAAATCTTAAGAGTTTTAAACTGTCAATCATTATAGGATGTAGGTTACAGGTGAAGTTTTCCTTTTTTTTTTAAACATGCTGGTCATGATCCTAAAATTGTGACCTACCATTAATAAATACTAGTGTTGCTCTCATTACAGGCCGACAATATTTAGCTTTATTTTAGCACTACAAAGATCCAGCTGTGACATCATACATTAAATGCTCTCCTTTCTTTTAAACACTTAACATAGTCGTGTTTGAAGCGTCTCTGGTACTTCAATACAAAACAAGAATTAAACAGTTTGGGAACGCCATTCTCTTTTGTCAACTTACTTCCTGTAGATATCCTGGCAACGCTCAACTGTCATGTTACAAACAAGATCGTCCATCCATGTCTTCCACTGTTCAATTCGGTGTTTCTGAAACACAGCTTTCGGGTACTGAAGAGCTACTGTTGCATAGTTGTGCAATTGTTCTAGACAGCCACGTAAAACAGAACGTCTCTGCTGAAGAAAAGCGCCAACCTCTCCTTCTAACTGCTCACACTGACTGATCAAGTGGGCCTGGCCTGCATTCTGTAGAAAGGCTGTTGCTGGTACATAACTTGGGGGACCTTTCAAGGAAAAGCAGATTAAGATTTAACTATAGTACTGCAAGTATTTGTGATGAGATTGTAATTAAATCATAGGTACATTATATTGAAGTTTTAGATATCTATTATGATATTTAAGTCTAATTCTTACTGGAAGGCATTCTTTTCAGTAAATTATAAATACTGTGTCTCAACTGATTTAACTGATTTTTCACAGATTAAAACCATTAGGAAAGGGATAATATACTATTTATTTCATACCAAGGTCCATTTGGGTGCTAATTTCCTGCAGTAGACTTGCAAGTTGTGTTGCCTCTAAATTATTAAAAGCAGCCTGGTAATGTGTTATCCACTGCTCAAATTCATTCAGCTTCACCTGGATTGCCTCTTGAACTGCTCTTTGTTGCGACTGTAGTTGTGTGTGTTCAGAATACCTGAATTATGAAAGTTAAACTCCATAAATGATCATAAATTAAACCTAATACACTTAACTCTGTTGACCCCAAACAGCATTAACTTATTGCCTAAAATGTTTTATATATTTCACATAGATTATGTTATAAAACTATAAAACAATACTCTGATAATTTTTACAGATTTTCTACTCTAATAATATGACCATCAGTCTCTGGTTTGGAATGAACATGTTTTTAACAAAAAAAAAAATCTGAAATATATTATACCTTCAAGATCTTCAAAAATTACTATAAATGCAGTTATTTCTATACCTGTGCTGCAATGTATGAGATGGATGATCTGCTCCCTCTGCTCCTTCCAGAAAATCAATTTCCTCCAGTAATTTACCCTGCAGTTTTTCAACATCTGTCAACTGTTCTTGCAAGTTGAGATACTCTTCCAAACTGCTGTCCAGCTTAGGAAGCACAGCCATCATTTCATCTCTGTTCTTAAACCAGTTCACCTATAACAAAGAAATAGGAAAAAAAATAAATAAAAAAATCAGAAAACCAGACCTGACAGTTATTTAAAAATGGTGGAAGAGAGTGGGTAGGCCACAAAGATAGCTATTCATAGCTGTCAGCTGTTGCTCAGCTGGGATCCCTGGGAAACTTCTGAAACAGATGAATAATTTTTCACCCTCTGGTCCCAATTCAAGGGGAAGAAAATAAGAACAAGTTTATACTCCTCAGCATATTATATAAACAAACATATTGGTATAAAATTTATATAGAGGTTAAGTATATGCTAAGCTACCCTCCCCTAAATAGGAATATTTTTGCCAGCACTTTATATCCATTTAGCACAATACAAAGCTGAAAATATAAATTCAGAATGTCAAATAACCTGCATTCAATACTTTTAGATACTAGACAGAAGAAAAAAATGATAGCAAAAGGGGAAATGTTATTGTAGCTGAAATACTTCACCTTAATTTCAGCCACTCTAGAAGAAAAGAGGCTTCGTGTGATGTCTCTTTCCATTTCTCTCTTGCTCTGTTTGTTTTCAGCCTGCTGGCCACCACCACCATACACTGCCCCAGCAAATCCTGCTTCCCCTCCTGCTGTCCAGTCCACAAGGGGATCATAAACAAAGGCCTCAAGCAAGGTAAGCAAAGTCTCCCTCCCACGCCGCATAATATGTAGAACCTATACATATTTTAAAATAAAGTTCATCCTGTTGTTAATTCATACAATTTAAGTGTAATACAGAAAATATCTGAATAGCCAAAAGAAAGCTATCCATAGGTTTTTTTCTGAAAATGTAAACAACACTGCAATGTATACAAGTGTATAGTAGCACTTGCTCATGGAACAGTTGCAATAGATTTTGTAGTCTATTCTCTGAAAAGCGCAACCCTTGAAATCGTTCAGTTCGGGAGCTCAATTTTGGCAAATTAAAGCAGATTTTACTTTCTGTAGAGCAACATGTGGATGAGGAAAGGGGCCAGCTGGGAGATTTTAGAGAAGAAAAGGGAAAGTAACAAAATCCAAGTTATGTAAAAAAGAAATAAACAACCTTATTTTCCGATTGTAAAAAAAATATATTAGCCACAGTTTCTTTTGGTGATTGTATCAAGTGCACCAAAGAATACAACAAAAATAAGAAAAAAAGACTACAGAGTCTATAGCGTAAGACTGATATGCTTACACTGTTAATCTGTGAAGTCTATTACCTTAATACCAGTATCAAATGTATGACCATTGGAACTGTTCCAGCCAGCCAGCTGGTAGTTCATGAGGCTACCAGGAGTTGGGAGACGTGGGCTATAGAAGAATTCAGGCCCCTAGGCTCTGATGGACATGGCCTTGAGCAGCAAAAGTTGGGGAAGGGGGGGGAGAGGGGCGAGGGCGAGTGAGGGCTATGGAAATACAGTTGTCACTTCCCTACACTCCCCTCCTCTCAACCAGAGCTGCATTACTGCTACTGGCCCCACTGGTCTGGCTTGGGAGGAGCTCTGATGCTCTGGATTTAACCTGGAGCGAGTCTGACACCCCTACTTAAGAAGTAATCTAAAATTACCTAGCAATCCACAGCAAAGTCTGGATCTAAACTGTATGCACTTGTACTTTTGTACTTACTTTCTTAAATGTTTAATATACTTAAACATGTCCCCAAAGTAATGTTAACTAAGATACCATCCATTATTTCTCCCACTGTCAAACAAACTAAAGGCTCTGAACGTCAGGAGGGAGATGGGGAATATTTCCAAAACAATAAACAATACAATGGAGCCCCATGTAGGTAGAAGGCATGTAGCTTACCTGTTCACATGAAAGTCTGAATACCCCTTCTACTCCTGTTACTCCAAGTGCAGTTTCAATATTGTGCGTCATTCGGAATGGAACTTTTTCTGGGACCCTAAGGCTTTTTCCTGTAAGAAAAAAAAGATTTCTCTTTCAATAATACACACAACCTTATATTGAAACAATGTATAAACATGATGTATTTTTGTTTTTACCTTTTTCAAAGCACACATTGTAATCTATGTGAACAACTTCTCCTGTAGTCATATCTATAAGAACGTTATCCAGATGTCTGTCTCCAAGACCAATTATGTAGCCAACCATGGACATAACTGCAGTGGATCTTGCATATAACTTAAAGAGAGACATTCAGAATCTCAGTTTCATTTCAGAAATCCTTACAGTACATTAGATTTACTAATTCTTAAAAGGACTCTTATGCATTTATTTATTTTACAAGATAAAGTACACTAGCCAGCTGCAAGTTCTCTTTCTCTCTTGAGAGCTACCAACAGACTGCTCATTTCCTTATGTTGGGAACTTCAGTTAGGCTAATACAGATACAGGTCTTATTAGGTTACCAGTGGATGTATCCAGTTCATTAATGAGCTGTAATTATGGGGCATTAAGTTAGTGCCTGTAATAATGATTAATGCACCATAATTAGCACTATTGCACATTTGCACAGATGAACGCTAGACTAAATTTACTGTGCATTAGCACGGGTTTTGCCTGCTAGAATTCGTCTTCTGCACATTAAGCACCTCATGTAGATGCGCCCAGTTTCTTTCTACCATTTTCCTCATTTTACTCCCCATGTCTGTGGAGTTTTAGCTGTCCTCATTTATAAAAAACACTATAATGTTAATCACTATGATTAAATGATGCTTTATCAGTGTTAGTTCACTTGCTCCAGCAGCAGTGCCATCACTAAGTATCCCAAACATCTGCTGCTGAACATTCTGGTTAAAACTCTGCTTCAAATATACACATTAACTTACCTGTGTAACTCTCCACCATTCATCAGGTGTAGTACATGATGACCACAATTCTTTAGCTAGAAGATTTGGTGGAGTTGCTTCCATAAGCTCCTCTAAAACAGCTTTCATCACATTCAAAGGCCAATCACGACGAGACACATCTAGACTAAGCCCAACTGCTTTCAAAGCAGGTCCGATTTTACTGTAGTAAAGCTCACTGGGTCTAGGTACTATGCCAGGATTTTGAGCAGTCTGGTAGGAATCTTGGGCCTACAAGAAATCGTATTAGGAATTTAGAACAAATGACATTTCTTCTGCTAATTAGAGCACCTTGGATGAGGGAGTAACAAGCAGGGTTTGTGCCCTGGGAAGTCTGGTAGGGGGAAGCTGCAGCATAGTCTGTTTGCTCTGGCTATGGCTCTTACAGCAGCAGCACCATGCCTGTGCACCCGGCTGCTGCTGCAAGAATAATCCCTTGGGGCTGCTTTTGCTGCTAGGTGTGGACTCTACAACAGCGGGAGAAATTCTGGTGCCCCTGCCAGGTTGGTGCCCAGGGCTGTGCCCTGTTTGCCCATCCCTAGTTACACTGCTGCTAATTAGTATCAAACACAGGCATTACCTTCTGTGCTTGCAATGCAGCCTCTCTTTGCTGCCACCGCTTGTAAAGACCAAATAAAGGTGTTGCTCCATCCACCCACTGAATCAAGCCTGATCTCGTTCCCAATGGTGTCACAGAATAGTGTCTGGCATGAAACCGTGGAGTCTCTTGACGATTGATTGAGGCAAACATAGTATTCACAATTGATAAGAACTGCATAATCCTCTCATCTAGATGCAAGTCTTCCAAGCCTGTGTTAAAATATTTTAATAGAATAAGAAGCTCTGTCTTAAGTTTGGAAGCTAACTTTCAAAATTCTCCTCTCTCAAATAAATTTTGAGAAGTAGCATTTCTTAAATGTACACTTAAAATTAAGTCGACGTAACTTGCAATTCCCTGCTCAGTGAAAAAACAATATATATTACAGTCAGTATGCATTAGCAGAAAGAAAGGCAGAAGGATGATAGAAATTTCTGAATACGGACACAAACAATATTATTCAGATAGAATTTTAAGGACTGCTTGAAAGATTTTTTTGGCCAGTATATCACTTAGAATTGTAACAGTACCCTGACACCTATAATAGACAGATCTTATATTTTACTATTTAAAGTATCAACATGAGTATAAATAAATTTTGAGAAGAAATTTCCACTTACCTTTGAAAAGATACGGGTAGTTTTTCCCATCTGAACCCAAGAAAAGCAATTTCTTAGGTTTGGTTTTAGTAGGTAAAATTGTGATAGTGCTTCCCACACTATGAATTGTGACTGTGTCTCTGGTAGATACTTCTCCAGGGAGTGCTATTTCAGTGTTTGTCATGGCAGCCAGCCAAGGACTAATTTCTTCAAGGCGTAAGAGGTAACTAGCACGCTTCTGTGCTCTTTGCTGCAAACTTAGCATAATCTATTTAAAAGAAATGGTTGAAAAGCCCAGATTTAAACTGATACACTTACGAACATTAAGAAACACCAATTCCTGTATGGCTTTTTTTGTTTGTTTTCTACATTACCAATTTGTCAGCATAACTAGACTATTTATTACTGGCAACAAAAAACAAGGGACAGTAACATCCTTTCCACCATTTTTTATGTAGCAAATATATAAAATTGTTGACCTTGGTCCCTGCACTTATTGAGACTGGGCATGTTTACATGATAAGGTTACCATGCCAGGCAAACACCACACTACTCCATACAGCCTTCCTCCTGCACCAGATGCAGCAACATTGCCAATTTATTGCTAATTAGGCCACTTGCAATACTGCACACCACCTGCTATTCTGCTTCTGGTTTAGGGAGGCAGCTCACACAGAAGAGTGCAAGAAAAAACCAAACATTTGCCTGCTGCTCCAGTTTTAATTACCCAATTACCTCTGACTCTGATAACCAGGGATCCTAGTTTAAAGAAATCCCCAATTTTCGCATAAAAATATATATAAGCGGTGTTTCATTTTAATCACGGAAAAATGTAGATTGGGGGTTACTTTTTTTAATGAGAAAACTCAAGATTTTTTTAAAATCAGAGAAAGCCAGGATCCCTGATAACATGCCTCTTTTCCCCTTTTCAGGCCTATAAGAGCTCTCTTGCTATAACCTCACTAAAATTTTTCTAAAGTATCAGCAAAAAAACAGCACTGGAGAGGACTAAAGGGCATCACAAGACAAGGTCTTAAGACTTAACAGAAGATAGGAACTGGGGAAATTCTTCCAACAATGAGTATATGGGGTGCTAGCATAGGAATGAAACCATTTACAAGAAATTCCAGCATATCAGTTACTGGCACATATAACAGGTCTGAGCTCAAGGTCAAGCTCACAACTACCTAAAATGTCACCCAAAAGGTATTAGTTGGAGGAGTACAAACCCTATTAACTAGAGTCATATCCAAGAAACCTTCAAGAAAGCTCCACATTTGTCATCTTGATTCAGCAACCCAAAGCTACAAGTGCCAACAAGATGAAGCCTCACTCTGAAGGAATCAGGGAGGCTTCAGTAACTGGGAGACCAATTGAGAGAGACTGTCAGGTGGCAGGTCATGTAAAGAGAGCTTGCGAGTCTGAAGATTGCTATTAAAACTGACTGGAGTACTAAGAGTGAACAGCCAAGCTAAGTGAGGAACATTAGGCAGAAAGAGGCGTGTCCACTGAGCTCAGGGAGATGGAGACGGAAAAAAGTTGAGAGAGATGGGATGAAAAGAACAGCTGCTTGTTCCTGTCACTTCCAAGAAACAGGAGATTAGAAAAGGAAAGTAATATCCTGTTTGTTGAAAGGTGAGTAATACCCTTCAACAAGGGTTCAAGTTGTATTTGCTACAAGGGCAAAAACCAAACCCAACTATGACCCAGAGTTATCAAAAGAGCTCTTTTGATTCCCCAGAATCAACCAGCTATGATGCAACCCTAAAATAATGATGTACAAAACTCATGCCTGAAACAAAAGGAGAAACTAACTGGTACAATCAGTTATTCTAGGAAGTCAGAAGTCAATCACATATTGCAGAAAAAAATGATCAAACCTTATGTTAATTTATTAGTAGGTTGAAGATACAGTACCTCTTTAAATGGGATCCAGCTGCTTCCAGGTTTAGCAGGATTGGAAGGGTTCTTAAGTTTTTCTAATGCACTTTCAATTGCATCTCCATAGCTGTCCTGAAACCATTTCTCATGAGGAGTTTCTGCAGGAGCTGCAGTGATGCTCCGTACATGTTCCAAAGCAAATACAATGGGCTTCATTAGAGCAGTATGTTTTTCACGCATAATTGCAATCTTTTCCTCCCTATAAAAAATAGAAAAAAAAATCCATTTTGGTTCCATAAATGAATTACTTTAATATATTTCTTGTAAGTAGTCAAAGACAGCTTTTCAAGTAGGTAAATAAAGAATAAAATATCACAAACAAGCGATTTAAAATCCCAAAGCCAAACTAAAGTTTAATAGCTTTCTCTTCGGCTTAAAAAAGCAACTAACCTACAGACACACCAAAAAATGTACAAACAGTATATTTCTATATTACAAACGTAGAGGGAACCAATAGAAAACTACAGTTATCACTGTTTAAACCTCTTTTCTTAATTTATTTATTTAAACAGAAACACTGGAAATCAGCTTCAAGAGGCACAGCCTCCCACAGCCTCCTCTACAGTCTCAGAAGAAGCTCTCCTGTGAGCTGGTAGGGCCCCAAACAACTACTTTCCCCCCTTCCCTGCTAACAAGAGGTCAGCACCTCCGCACTACTCTCAAAAGAGGGAACTTTGTTTCAGCTGCTTCATGGCCTTGTTCTATGTCAGGTTTCAAATACTACCTTTGAGTGGAAGCAGAGCTTAAAATACTGTGTTAGGCTTAAAAAGAATCATCTTGCAATCAACGGCTTCTTCACTCAACTTAGCCATTCAATAAATAGGAAAAGGCAAATTGCAAACTGAAAACAATAAAGGCTTCCTGAGCCAGCTTAGCATGAGCTGTAAATTCCCAAAAGACCATGCACCAAATGCTGACAGCTGTGGTAAAGCACACTTGGGTTGCTCCTCCATCTTCGACATGTCTGTCTACACCCCAACATGATCCTGCACCAGAAACTCTGGGGAGAAAAGGTGGTGTAGGGCAAGTTACCAATCTCTAGGCACTCTAAAGCTGGAGGAATCTTTGGTAAGAAAGCCATGGGTGGTATCTGTTCCTTTTACCACTCCCAAGTGGGCCAAAGTATGACTTGTGATACCAACATCTTTTCAAAATGAGGTACCTGGCTCTCAGGCCAAAGCAGCTGGAGCAATACTGACTTAGAACAGACAGCATGACTAGACAGTCAGATAATTTCTAGTGCACAAGTAGTCTTATCTAACCAAACTTTACTTAAATGACTATTAAAAAAATCTTACTTCCGTAGAGTATTGTTGTTTTGGACCCTTTTCACTTCATCTTCCAATTGCTGAATCCGTCTGAGTACATACATGTGCTGCTGCAGCAAAACTCCTAACCAAAGTTCATCCCAAAGAACAGTTACTCTTCGCAGCTCTGCTACCAGCATCTGAACCTTTGTAAAGTAAATGGAAATACACTGATCTTTAAAGTGCTCACAACAGGATTTAATTTTTGTAGTTCAATGCCTTGAAAGAATGCCATCTTCACAGGAAGGTCAAAGTTATACTTAAATCTTTAACATCCCTCTTCATCAAATGCAGGGATTCATAAACTGTATATTTCTGGCTGCAAGTGAGATTATGCTGATTAAACTACAAATCCAATTTGCTTTACCTGCAATACCATTGTTGGATTTGCAGTAGAAAGTTTCTCTACAATTTTGCTGTAGCAGTCCTGCATCATTGCTTGGTCTTCATTTAATCCAGTTTTTGGTTCATCCTTATTACTTTCCTGAGAAGCCGGAGGACTTCCTCCCTCACACTCACCACCTAACAGTTCTTCACCTTGGATATTACCTAGCAAAGTTGGGATTGAAGATGGCAGTTTGTTCCCTAAAAATTAAAAAGAGCGTTAAATTGGAATCAGCACCCCAATGGTACACAAATACGTCCAACACAAAAAGCTTAAATATAAGGAATCATAATAAAAAAAATGACAAATTGTTTCCAATCACAGTACTGGAACTAGACAGTTCACTGTGCATGTTACTTCTCATTTTCAGGACTGTTTTTATTGTAAAAAATCTACACACACATCATGATTACATTATATCAGAACAGTATTAATAATGGTATATTGTAAAAAAAGTTTTAAAATGCACATTAACTAGTACAGATTTGGCAATTCTGAGTAACTAATTTAAACTACCATTAACAGAGACCTTTTGAATGTCCCAATTTTAATGTTAAAAAATTGACAAATATAAGATTAAATAACTTAAGCATAAAAGTTACAACATTAAAGTTTCCATACCCGAAGACTGGGATTCACTGCTAAGTGAAATGGTACCCACTATTGCTGGGTACAGTATAAGATGAGGAGAATCTTGAGCCACTCGACAGAGTAAATTACAAATGCTTTGACGAACATAAACTTCAGGGTGGTTCAGACGGGAGAAGAGCTGAGGAATAATACCTTAAAGAGAGGAGAAAAGTCTCATTGGTTTTTAACCACTGAATATTGCAAAGCTATACTAAGTAGTATGTAATTTTTCTAACCAGGAAACTAACTTTTACTCGCTATCAGTGCTTCACGGGCAAGCCCTAACATCCTGATATCCGTCCCTAGCACAGGAAACAAGTGGCAGGAATTCAATACGAGGACAGCTGCCTTTCACCAACAGTTACCATGATAACTTCGGGGTGGGGAACCTCACCCTCATTTTTGTTTCAATCTGGTTTAGCTGTGGGAGTCATTCCTCTTTCCAAAAAATTAATGTAACATTCTAATTTGAATACTGGTAAATTTCAGTTCTGCACAAGACTTGGAAATACCAAAATTATGCTTTCTAAGTCTAAGATCAAGAGTATACAGCTGTGTGCTAATAGGCTGAGGAACAGCCAGCTTGAATACAGCAATTTTGTAAAATCACAACTTATAAATTAAGGTCTGGCCTATAGTCTAAAGACAGAGGTATCTAAAGGTAAGTTCAGGGGATGACTGTTTTGATTTAGAAGTTTGTCAAAATTCAGCTAAAAGAACTTTACCTCTCCATGGAGCTGTAGGTGTGGTTTCTAGTCCATGCTCTAGATACTGTCGAAGTTCTCCAGCATGTTTCACAAGCAATCTCAGCAATCTCAAAGTTGCCATTACAATAACATCATCAGTACTCTGTTCAGAAGTATTTCTTAAATGGAGCCTGGGATCATCTTCATCCAGAGGTACCTAACATACCATACACAGTTAAGATAGCACTCTTAACTGACCTTACTTTTTTAGTGTCAGGACTCAAGGTTTAAATGTTTTGAAAGTAGGTTTCATTACTAGCATAGGCTATAATGCATACCTGGCCAGCATTGAGTTTAAGAAAGGTAAAATATGCACTGCAGGATAGTTTATAGAGACTGAAGATTCTGTCTACAACTTTTCTCCACACTTTAATTAACCCCTCTGTGGCATTTTCATCAAGATCTGAAAGCCAGGCGCAACTTGTCAACAACTGCCGCCATATAACATCCACCATGTCGTCTTCTTCATTGTCCTCATTTTCAGGGATCTGTAGGGTCATATCTTCATCCTAAATTCAAACAGTGTAAGAATATTAATTGGAAAAAAATACAATAATTTGTTTAATCAAGTCCACAACCCATTTCTTTAATATATTAGTTGCTGATCCCAAGAAAGGGAGTTAGGTACTTGAAAGGAGTACATAATTCAGTTCACAATTCTCTGTCATTAATATAGCCATAAGGCTGAGAAAATACATTGCCACATTCACTAATCTAATCAAATTTCTTTTGGAACTTAAGTATATTTGTACAGCCGGTGGTGGGTTGAACTTGATTTTAAGGTGTTACCCAAGTAATAGAGAGGAAAAGTAAGGCTATCAAGAAAATGAACAGTACACTTTTTGAAAATTCAAAATTTCTCCATACCTGAATCCCAGCTGGACGACATACTGCCTGCCCAAGAATTCCATAGATCTTCTCTTTGTCTTCTTCTGTAATATTGTCTGGAAGCAAGCTCTGAACCTCAGACTTCTCTCTTGGCAGCAGACGGACTCCTTCTCCCTGACTGTAACATTTAATAAATCATCAGTCTCCAAGACACAGCGAAATACTTATAGAGCTACTTAGCTTTGTAATTCTGTAAATAATATTGTAGAGTTAAGTTAAATAGAGTAAGTAATCAAAAAACAATTAAGCAACAGTTTGCTATTGCTCTCGCTGTTTACTCAGAGATTAATTTCAGAGAAGCATACAAAAACAGGGCTGGCAGGGGCTTTGGGGAGTCACCTAGTCTAATCCCATGGCTCAAGGCAGGACCATCTTTGTCCAATCAATCTCATCCAAGTGCTTGTCTAACCTGCTCTTACTGTCCAAAAATGGACTGTGCTTCAGGGACAAAGTTCTATCCACCAGTAGGACAAAAAGAGATACAGGAAGGGTAGATAAGAGACTATAAGAACCGAGATACTCTTAACAAAGGTGAAGCTTCTCATTTTTTCCCTTTTTATTTTTAAATATGATCAAATTAAATGTCAGGAATGGCTTTACCTGGCATTGTCAACTACTTTCCGGCCCCATCTGTAAGCCCAACTAGCCAATGCAGCCCAGGACTTGGCTACTTCTGGTGCTTGTACTGAAGACAAGTGGTACAGCTGTCCTAAAATGAAGTCTGGTTCTCCAACTCCAATATTTACTGTAGTGATCGAAATAAAGCAACATAGATTTATTTTTGTGAGTTAACCTAATTCAAGTACCCAAAACAAAAAATAACGCCCCCCTCAAAATCAGCAAGGCAGGGCATACTCTTATTAAACATACTCCATAAGGCACTAGGTTTCTTACATTTCCCAGCTGCTATTCTAAAAATGCCAGTGTGGATGCTTACTGTTGGCAATAAAATGAGAACTAACAATTAATACCTTCCTTGCTTATATTACCACCAAGCTTTGAAAGCTGCACATACTCTTACCACCACTCTCAAAAAGAGATTCAAAATAATGTTTAACAAACCGTATCTCTGTGTCTACCAGGTACCATACTTCAAAGACAGACTTCTATGTATCACAAGGAAAAGGAAAGACTATATAGCCAAACCAGATAAAAATTAAGGCATTTGTAACTAGTAATACTAGATTTTTCAGTGCACAATCAATTCTAATTTGGCTATTCTGAATACAGGAAGGTTGCTCAAGACAGCCAGTTTTATTAAGTGCAAAACACATTACAACTGTAAGAGAAAATAAAAAGTTGCACTAAATTACATGTCAAGGAAAAGCCTTATGACTGTTTCTCAAATCTATTAACGAGCTTTACACATTGATCTTCTATAGTCACATCTTGAATGCCAGATCTACAATACTTTGTGTAAGGCCCCTGCTACATGTTACATATGTTACACAATTAACTAGTCAAATGTGCAATAAATTTAGAGCAACCACAAATGCAAAGTAATTTATTACACCATAAAAATGACTATCCAGCTATAATCTGAATGTGTATA
>NW_017729016.1:10403629-10407399 GCF_001723915.1 Gavialis gangeticus
AGCCACATCTTGAATGCCAGATCTACAATACTTTGTGTAAGGCCCCTGCTACATGTTACATATGTTACACAATTAACTAGTCAAATGTGCAATAAATTTAGAGCAACCACAAATGCAAAGTAATTTATTACACCATAAAAATGACTATCCAGCTATAATCTGAATGTGTATAAGGGCCCAAGGTTATATAGAATCTGAGTTGAGAGAGGACACCAAAGTAAAGCAAACTACTATCCTTTGAGAATCCATTTCAAGTCCTTGTATTTTTCACTATTATTTTTGTGTACAGCTTAAGTATTTGACAATCTCCAACCTATTAAGCTCATTCAAAGTGAAAAATCACTTCTATAGCAAAGAATCAGATGTAATGGTTCCAAAGAGTTTGGCAAAGCAGAAACTAGACAAAAGAACTACTTCTACCTGTAGATTCACTTTCAATCCTGGGATATTCCTCTTCTAGTGTATTAACAGGTGGTAGGTCAATCAAAGTATAGATGTTCTTAGATAAAGTAGAAAGGCCAGTGAGATTCTGCTGTTGTCGTGCTCTATACACTTGCTTCAGCTGTCCTGAAATCTCTTTCCATTCAGCTTGAATCCACTTAGCCAGAGTAAGAATGGACTTAGCTACTGCATATTCAGCTTTGGCAGATTTACAGAAGCATATGGCACAAGAACTCAGCATTTCCATAGCGTGCGTTGACTGACCTGCATGTTATTAACCAGATATGTTTATTGAATGTTAATTTTATTCAAAAATACAACATATTTCAGATATAGCTTTAACACATTATGAACAGAAATGAGTGACTGACTCTCACTTACATAAGCAATTTATAAGATTCTATGCTAAAGGCTTAAACGTGAGAGACAACTGCGCTTGAAATACAGAACCTGCTATAAACTGTCATGTTGCACGAGTAATTGAGAATGTTTCAAATTTAAGCAGCATAATTAAAAATAATTTAAAATACTCTTAAATTTTAGATGTTATTTACTAGGCAGAAAGCAGCTTAAGTTCACTGTGCAATCATCATTTCTTGAGAAAACTTCTTAGCTAGAAATACTTGACTATATTATCACATCACATAATCATAGTGTCAGTTATCAAACACTAACCTGCTGCATATAACAATTTTGTTTTCTCAATATCCAATTCAGGTCCCCATTTTTCATCCATCTGACATGGTGTTGAGAGTTTTTTGAAGTGCTGGACTAACTCTTGTGCAGTGGTGGTTTTTCCCAGCTGAACTTCACTGCACTGAGCAAGCAACCGTGTGGCTAGGGCAACATTCCCTCGTTTTCGAGCAAATTTTGCTGCTGTGAGGCCCAGTTCCATTAGATGACTTCTTACTGGGACGGTTTGTTCTGGGGAAAACAAACAAATAAACAAAAAAAGTTTGCTTTTAAGATCAGACCATGCATTTAAGGCATACAGCAGAGCTCTGCCTTATGCTAGAGACATTACAGAATCCAGTTTCAAAAAAAAGAAAAAAAAATTGTTCTCACTGTTCTTATTCTATAAGAATTGGGATGAACAACAGAAGATTTTTTAAACAAGACAGATACCCCTGGCAAAAAATTAAACAAGACTTCTTCCCTATCAAGAAACTGCATGATTTCCACCGTGCTCCCAACCTCTTTCAATTTGCTGATGTACTGCTTTGACATATGAATTATTCACTAGGGCTGTGCGAAGCTTCGATCCCCAATTTGATTTGATGGAGATTCAAACCAATTCAGGGGCCAAATCTCTGAATCCGAATCGAATCAGAGGACCCTTTAATCTCAATGAATCAAATCAGAACTATCCAAATCGATCTGGACATAGACGCAGCTTTAAATGTTTTTTCTACATACCTGTAGGTAGCAGGGGCTCACAAATGCTGCAATGGCGGGACACATGGCGTGTCCCACAGGAACACGAGGGGGCTCCCCAGTGTGCTCAGCAGCAGACCTGGAAGTGGACCAGAAGCACTTCCAGTCCACTGGGGAGTGCACTGAGGGCCCCCCCCCGCCCCTCCAGCTCAGCAACTGGTGCCTCCTGCATCTGGTGGGGCACCTGGGGCCAAGCCAGAGGGGTGCAGGGGGACTCCCCAGCGTGTCCCCTGGCAGACCCAGAAGGGGCCCGGAAGTAGTTCCGGTCCCCTTCTGGGTTCACTGCCAAGCATGTGGAGGGCCTCCCTGCATTCCTGTGGAACACTCCATGCGCCCCAGCATCACAGTGATCACGAGCTGCACCGGTACCTTGAGATATGTAGAAAAAAAGTTTAAAGCTGCGTCCATGTCTGAATTGCTGATTCTCCGAATCAGCATCGAATCTTCAGATTCAGATTTGGCCGAATCAAATTGGGGACAGTGATCCAAATCAATGAAACAAATCACTGTCCTTGATTCAGGCTGAATCTGAATTGAATAGGGCCTGCTTTGCACACCCCTATTATTCACCTTTTTTAGTTTTAAATTTTAATTCCCAAGTTTCTTAAAGAATCTATTGTCCTTCATACCCAAGTGTTTCTGGAGGGATGACTTCATATTTATGCAGCTAGCATTTCAGATTTTGCATAGTTTAAAGTCAAAAGCTTCTGTGGTGTGAAGGATCTTTTTAAAGGTATTCACTTCAGAGAAACAGCCATGGTAAACATTATAGCTACTACAGTCAACTGCATGCAAAGCTACTTACTGAGGTGTTCCAGCAAATTTTGTTCTCGTAATAAATTCTTTATTCCTTAGCCTTACCCTCTGTGTTTGTTAGTCAACACGAAAATAAAGAAGGGGAACATCTTCTGCTAGTTCCCTTACACAAGTCCAAAAGGAACCATTTAACCCCACCAACTTAAACAGCAGCTTGGAGTCGAGTCAAAGAGCACTTCAACCCAGGACAGGACTCTGACACACAGTTCCATTCTACCAAAGTTTTCTTTGTATTAAGTTGAAACAGAAGAAACCAGTCTTTCTGATCTAGTATTATGCTGAAAACCTATTAAAATTTTCCAACAATTTTTGTAACCTGGTGCAGTGAGCCTTGTCTATATATTTTTGTTTACAAGAGATTCAACTAGCTCATGTATATCCGATTGGTTTGAACTACTCATGAAAAAGCGAGTGCTTCTATACCAAAAGTTTTAAGTTAATTCTGTAATTACTCTTCAGTAAAATTTAATTTCTATACCTTTAAGTTTTTCTATCAGTTGATTCTGGTACACTGTATATCTTAGGGCATGCATCCATGGTCTTACATCATGCTGTTTGCATGACCGTAAAGCATCACTAAGAAGAGGGATAAGGCAGTCCTGCAAAAAATATAAAAATTACATGTTTGTCACAGAAAAGATTTGAGTAAATATTTTCAGATACTGATTTTTTTTTAAATACATAATGAAGATTTTAGAGGGAAATAAATAGCGGTACAGTCTGTGTTAGTACCCATTTTATTTACCCAGTTAGTCTATAAAATACAAAATGTTTAACAAACTGATTTAATATACAAGACATCTGAAAATAAAATCATGAAAAAGGAAGGTTTCAACTCAAGCATAATTGTTATAGTATTGAACCACACAGATTAACGCAGAGGTGGGCAATTATTTCGGCTGGAGGGCTGCTTAACAAGTTTTGGTGACCTGTCGAGGGCTGCAAGGGCAGCCCCACCCCTTGACAGGTGCCCCACTCCCTACTTGCCATCTTGGGACTAAAAGTCCCCCACCCCCTTTCCCCACTGGAGGAGCAGGTAACCCCAAGCCCAATGCTCGGACACTTTCCCCTAGCACCGG
>NW_017729016.1:10412399-10448892 GCF_001723915.1 Gavialis gangeticus
ATATACTAAAAATCAAACATTACCAATATCATATTTTAATTTTATTTAAAAATATATATATTTTTGTCCTGATCTGTGTGCATTTGCACGGTGTATATACAGAGGCGATTGCATAACAGCTCAAAATGAAGTCTTACTCTTGTATATTGTGGGGTGTGGAGAGGTGTGGGTGGGCACAGAGTCTGTGGGGGCTATGGGTATGTGTGTTTACATGTGGGGTATGAGGGAGGGTGTGGGTGTAAATGTGGGTGGGTGGGTATGAGGTGTGTACACATAGCAGTAAGTGCACCCCCCCAAGGGCACATGGGTATGTTGGGGTGATTGGGGGGAGGTGTGGGGGAGAGTGTAGGTGGCTGCGGTGTTTGTGGGGTGTGTGATTGTCTCAAGGAGGATGTGGCTGTGGGGTTTGTGGGTATGGTGGGATGTATATGGGATCCCCCCAACATGCACCCCCCTGAGCCTGTCAGCAGGCTGGGTTGGGGTTATGCACGCAGTCCGCACTGGTGTCACAGGGCTGGGGCCAGCAGCAGCCAGAAGGAGCCACTGCCACCTGGGCTGCCTAGAAAGTCAGTCCAGCTGTGGAGCTGCCCCAGCCCCACTGCGCACCCAGGGGGCAGCAGGACACGCCACAGCTGGATGATGCCTGGGCCAGGCAGGACCAAGGGTCCCACTGCAGGCCAGACAAAGACCCTCTGCAGGCCAGATTCGGTCTGCAGGCTGTTTTTTGCCCAGTCCTGGATTCACTAGAAAGGATCAATGTCAAACTTCTGTTGTTCAACTGGATGTTTCTGCAAATATATATATTTTTTATAAATAAAAGTAAAACAGATATTTTTACCATGTTTATGCTTCACTAACAGAGTTACCCTGACTAAAACTAAATGATGTTTTATTACAATGTGATCTCAGGCAAGTTTGAGCAAAGAACTTCTCTCTCCAACACTATTTAAACAGTGACAGTGCCCAAATCATTTACATTTTATAAATATTGTTTTTAAAAAGAACCTGAATGTCTGCATACATACACAAATACAAAAAAAAAACAACAACACATACCTCTGATGAAAGCCTGTTAGAAACAGTATTTTCCAAAGCAGACGAACAATATAACTGCACGGTGCTCAACACTGGCAGTGACTGAGATACAGTCAGGGTGGAAAGTCTTAAAGGTCCAATGGCTATTCGTGAAGTCTGCTTCAGGTATTTTATAATATTTCTGAAATAAAATATTTAAGAGACTAGAGCAATACAATCTGCTATTTACTTATTTTCATTATCTCTTTAACATGATAATGTTATTTATTAGGACAAAAACTTGAACAGGCAACAAGTTCAGCCTCTTCAATACTTTATAATGCACAGTATGTTCTATTATATGACTTTCTACTTCGAAGTCAAGTGCAGTGCCAAATAAGCAAGTGAATAAAAACATTAGATGATCTCCAAATTGAAATCTAGAGTTGCTCTTTCTTTCCAAATAGGTTTATATTCTATATCTCAAGACAGGAAAAGCAACTAGTCTCATAAAAAAATCCAAACAGAAGCATAATACTTGAAGTATGAAGAAGAGCATGCTTTCAACAAAGTCATGTTCATAGGTTGAAACAGCTTTTCCCCATAATCTCTGCATTCACTTAAATATTCTTTCAACTTACTCAGTTATAGATTGCCACTTTTGTTCCTGTTCAATATGGTTTATAGCTGTTGCCAGACACACTGAACTTCTCAATAACTGTACTTCAATTGCTTTTTGAAGTTCTTTCGGATCAGGACTTAGCATGTTAGGAAGGAGCTTCTTCATATCTACAAAGATCATAACAAAGATGTAATACAGTCTACAAAAGGTAAAAATGTGTTCCAAATGTTATTCTTAACAATGAATTCTTAAAAACAAGAAGGCTTGAGAAAAAAAAATTTGTAAAATAAGTATTAATAATTAACACAAAAATTAGATTCAAAAAAGCCTCAATGGCATTCAAAACTGATTGCCAATTATTTCTGAACTTGGCTCATAGATTTCATCAGAACTACCGTAATGTTAAGACAGTATTTTGCCTTTTAATAGGCACAGTTTAGATGCATGTCCTCTTATTAAGCAATTAATATCCCCATTATTAATTTTAAATGTTATTTGTACCTATTTTTTGTTTGGATCCTCCAGTGAGAAGGTTGATGTTTTCTCCTGGTAGCAATTCTAGCTGTTCTGTACATTCTGTAAGTTCTCCAGATTCAAAGCTGCTTAAAGATCTGCAATTCAATTTTTACATTTTTATTTTTATAGCACTCTTACTTTATCTTAGCTGGTAAATTAAAATGTACATTAAAAAATCATGTCATGAAAAACTTACATCACTTTTTGCCATTCTAGAAAAACTAAAAAACTTATTGATCAACATAAAAACATGTAAATATAACAAAAACTTTGTTTATAAAAAAATTATCATTAGTCCACATACTTAATATTCTTCCAATATAAAAAAAATATTGGCAAGTTACTGTGAAATTCTTTCAGGGGAATCAAGAAGAAAAAGAGCTTTTCTTTATGCATAAGGAGTAAAATCTTCATCAACAGAAGTCCATGCGAGTTTCACCATTGGACTGCCATACGTCTAAGCTTTCACATGAAGATTTTTCTTGGCCAGTACCTGCTATTTGATTCACATGACAACAAGGAGCTCTAGTAAGTGCTGAAGTCTTGTGCTGGGCCTACTTTACACAGACATACATCATCAGCAGCCAAAATATGAACTTTTTCCTCCTATCCTGTTGACAAAATCTGGTGAGCATTTGAGATTCTTCCAGAACCCTACTAATTAGTCATAGAAGAGTAAGAGGCTTGCTGACCCAAATAGAGGAATATGACGACTCAAAAAGTTCAAGTGCTCTCTTACCATCTCCTGGCACAAGAAGAATTATACTGGAGTATCTGGACTGACAAAGCGGGGGAAGCACTGGTTAATAAAGCGTTTATAGCCCTATTGCTGGTTTCAATTTATCTGATTAATTTTTTTGTTTTTAATGACAGGGCTGCTTCTTTCTGCTTGATTTGTAAAGTCGATCCTATGCAAGGGTTGAATACTTTAAAAAGCTGTATGTATTTGGTGCCTAGTAACTAGAAAAGGCTGCAAGTTTGATAGTCCACCTGTAGGACACTGCCTCATATCCTAGTCAAATGATCAAATCTCTGCAAATACACACGAAAAAATCTGGGCTACTTCTCTAAAAAGAATAAGAATGAAACATTCAGAACTAAACCAAGCATGGATTAACATTAGGGATTAACTACATGACAAGCATTAACTGTTATTACAAAGCAAACTATTTGTGATGAGAGTATAAAAGGGAAAAAATTGCCACCTTTTGTTTTAGAAAAAAAAATTCTGATTAACATATTTTACTCTAAAGAATACAAAAAAGATACAAGTGGATTCACCCCTTCCAGTGAAATAACTGACACAAGTTTAATATCTTTGCCTCCAAAGCAACAATTCAAAATGTGTTTCCCGAAAAAAAGCGTGTTTAGTAATCACGAAGCTATAACAATTATTTAGGATGATGTGAATTCTCTGATGTATCTGCTACACATCAAGAACGAGTCTTGCTTCTAAAGTCATTACTAGTTTTTGCATCATAAAACACAAAGTATCTTAGCAATTGGATGTCATTGACATGACTGTTTAGGGCAAGGGTGGGCAATTATTTCGGCTAGAGGGCCACTTAATGAGTTTTGGTGAGCTACTGAGGCCTGCAAGGGTACCCCACACCTTGACAGGTGCCCCACCCCCTGGTTGCCATCTTGGGACCGGAAGACCCTCCCCTCAGCCCCAGAAGTACTCCTTTGTGGGGGGAAAGAGGGGGTTGCTATCTTGGAACCAGAAAAAAATTATATACTAAAAGTTAAACACTTCCTATAACGTATCTAAAGTTTATTACAAAAATATGCGTGTCAAGATTTGTGTTTGCGTAATGTATATAGAGACGATTACACAATAGTTCAAAAATAGTCTTACTCTTGTACATTGTGTGTGGGAGGTGAGGTGCATGGCTGGGGTTGGATGCATGTATGGTAGTGTGAGGGTGTGTGTGTATGGGGTTTGTGAAGGGGTGTAGCTGTATGTGTGGGGGCATGGAAGGCATGTTGCAGGGTATGTGTATATATGGGGGGGTTGTGGGAGCAGGGTGTGGGTGTGTGGAGTTTGTGGGGTAGGAGGTAGGGTGGGGTGAGTGCATACTCTCCCTACCCCCATGGCGCACAGCCCCTGCCACTGACAGCAGCAGCAAGTAGTGGGCCCTTGGGGTGATTATGTCCCACACAAGCACTGCTACTTGGCAGCACGCAGCTCTGGACAGTTCTGGAGGCTGCACATGGTGGCAAGAAGCAGGGCCAGGCAGGCCCATCTCTATCATGTGGGGTTCCCCACGGCACACATGCAGCTCCTGGCACTCACGAGCCACTGAAGGGAAGCCCCGCACAATGGAGCTGGCTGCCTTCCTCCCCCCGCTGCCACGTGCAGGTCCTAGGACTCAACTGGAAGTGGAGGGAAGCCCTGCCCCTTGCTTCCACGCATAGTCCCGTGAGCTGTATATAGTGGCAGGGAGTGGGGCCAGGCTCCTGGCTCCACTGTGCAGAACTTCCCCCTGGTGATATGCAAGTGCCAGGAGCTGCACATGTGCCACATGGAGCCCCTGCATAATAGGGGTTCTGCTCCTTGCTGCCATGTGCATCTCCTGGAACTGGCTGAAGTCACATGCTGCCGGGCAGCAGCACCTGCACAGGCCATAAGCACCGAGGGCCTGCCACCTGCTGCTGCCACCAGCAGCAGTGGAGTCCCTACAACCCCCCACCCTTCCTTACACGACAAACGCCACATGCCCACACCCTGCCCACCTGAGCTTTGTGTTCTTGGTGCCCCCCCGGGTGTGGGCTCTGTGCTCCTGCCACCCAGCAGCACCCACCCCTTCCCCACTGCTTCCTTAACTGCTGCCCAAAGCGAGGGCTACAGCAGGGACAGAAGGAGCCACTGAAGCCTGGGGAAGCTGAGCAACTCTCCCAGCAGCTTCAGCAGTAGCAGTCGCAGCCCTGCCTGGAAGCAGTGTGCGCTGGCTGGGCCGGGCCTTTCTGTGCAAGAGGGTGGGAGTGAGGTGCATGGCCTGGGTGGGGTACAATTAATTGGTGGGCACCTGTAGGCCAAATGAAATTGCCTGATGAGCTGAATCTGGCCCACAGTCCATATTTTGCCCACCCCTAGTTTAGGGGAAGTTTAATTTCAAAGTTCACTAATGTACCATTGAATAAATTAATAAAAATCTTACTTTATGTAGTTAAAGTCTGCTTTTAAATTGACTGAAATATTGCTTGTGCTTTTTTTCAAGTCATGGACTGCATTCTGCCATTCCTGTACTGCAGACCAATCAGCAATTGAAATGTAACATTCACATGCTTTGTTACCCAGGTAATTTATAACTTCAGGTGAAGAGTCGCTTGGTTTTGTAAGAACAGTTTTTCTAGCTTCACCTGTGAAAAATAAGAAAAGTCAATATTAAAAATCAGTATTACTTAAGGCAAGGGTTGTCAACCAGGGGTCCACGTACCCCTGGGGGTACTTTGGAAGATCCCAAGGGGTACATGGCAGCAATGTGGAGAAGCCGCTGGCAATTCCAGTTTTGCTCATGGACCAGCCACCAGGAGACCCCCCACCACTCGATCGGCCGCTGGGAGATTCCTTGCTTCTCAACTAGCTGCCAGGGATACACCAACCAAAAAAAGGTTGAAAACTCCTGACTTAAGGCATCTGAAATTACCATTTAGGCAAAAAGTTTGTTTTTTGAGATTAAGAAGTTTTGAATTATGTAAAACTAATGAAGAGATTTAAAGATATAAAATACTTAGTCAACACACATAAGCTAATTTAATACATATACCAAATAATGCACTCAAAGGAGCATACAAAAAAGCTCACCTTAGTTTTCAGTATTCTATTAAATATTTGTGACAAGGTCTCACATTGGGAGTTCTTTACTATAGTACAAAAATTAATCCATGAAGTATCAAAATAAACAGAACTACTTAGGCCATAATATTCATAATGCAACGTGACCATTTAAAATGCCAAGTACATTTTACAACATTAGTCTACCTTTTATAAAAGTTCATAAACTTGATTACCTATGCATAAGTGCTATTCATTTCTATAAGATTAACTGTGTAGACAGTTAAAACCTGCACAAGAGTTTGCAAGATCCAGGTAATTTATGTGGTAAATTAGCAAGGAATCACTAGTCCTGTTTAAATGTTATAATATAAGCAGTACATTATTTACTTTAAAATTAACATTTATGTATAGCTTGTGAAAAATCTGAAAAAGAAATGAATACTACTCACCATTCAAAGAATGCTTTGGGCTGGCATTATTGCCACTAGTTGAGTTGGCTAACTTCAGAACAGATTTATCAAAGCCTGCAATGCAACAGTCCACTCCTGTCATGGAACACAAGTGCTCCTGGTATTCAACAGTTGCTTTTTCAAACCTTAAAATTAAGATGTAAAGTTTTAGTTACTATTTCACAGCAGTGATTTTCTACCTTTTTGTATAGCATATGAACAACATTTCTTCAGTCCAAAGTGACTATGCCTTTAGAAAAAAACCCGCATTGTTTAAGATGGAAAATGGCTGATTGCCAGTTGAGAGACATGATCATTTCACACATGCACAATAGTATCAAGACTTTAAAAGTGTCATGCCACCTTTGAATAACCAGGAGCTATAAAAATATTATTTGCAGTATTTTATTTGATTTTCATTTTTACTCCCTCTTCCACAAGAGACAGGGGAAGGAAAAAGCAGGGTGAGCCCCAATGGAGCCATCCTGCATCATCATCCCCTCTGCCCATCACCTGTGGTGGGGAATTCTTGGGTGCTGGTGCAATCCTCAGCATGCAGAATCCCTTCAGGTGCAGTTTGCCTCCATTTTGCCTGTGACCAGATACTATGCAATGGCTGTACCTCTATCTAATTCCTTTTTCAGAAAGCATCAAGTATGTGTAATGCAAAGGCATGTTGCCCTTCAAAAGAAGTTGCTGGCAGCAGAGAAGAGTGGTGAAATGTTAACAGGAAGGGTAGAAAATGCAGGAAACTACTTCCATGAAGACCAAACTTAGAAAAATGTAAAGGTAGTGCCTGTGACAGACAAAGAATTTGGTTCTTAATCATTCTTCCCCACCCCTATTTCATCTTAGTGCACCCACGTGGCACTTAGCCACATATATGCAATTTTTTGGACACTTTTATAAAGGTTAGATTATATTTTCACTCACATACCAACCCTTATTGAGCACTTGCCTTCTAAGCAGGATGAGATTATTGCACTAGAGCTCCAAAGCAAAAAAGCACTGGTCAGGTACATGCAAAACTGTTCAAGTGTCCAAGACCTGAGTTGAACAGGGAGGGAGATGCAGATACAAACTCCCTTTGGGTGAAAGGGTCCAAAACCCAGATCTCCACCCACTGGGCAAGTGCCCTAACTGCTAAGCTACTGGGCCCACAGGTGGGAAGGTTCTCAAACACAGTTTTATTTCAAGTAGTTATATGCATACCCAGATGATCCTATTCCAGCACGGGTGAATATGGAATCTAAAAGCTGTTCGAGTCCCAAAAACTGCACTTACACAACTACAAAAGTGCAACTTAGGCACATATAGCTGAATTTGGATTTGTCCCCAAGAATGGTCCCCCCTGTATACCAGGAAAAAAAGAACATTCTACAGCAACACTGAATGCATGCGATTTCCTGTAGGTTTTTCCCTATTAGAAGTTTTGTCTTTTTACACTTAAAACTTATATCTAAGTTTCCCTTGCTTTATGTAGGTTCTGTACATGCGAATTTGCACTTATGTGATGACCCTTTTTACACCAAAAATTCATTATATGCAAGGCAAATTCACTCATGTGATTGGTATGGTGGAAGGTTGCAGCCAGCTGCCTTGTGCAGTGCACTGTGGGAGTGACATGCATCAAAATATAGTCTCCTGTGTGGATCTGTGCTCCTCACTCATGGTCTGCAACACGTGTTTCTATAGTTGCCTTCCGCATTATGATACTGCCCTGTGCTTGTGTGCACTGTTGGTGAGTACCAAAACTGTCTTGCAAAAGTGGTAGAAATGGGTTTGGGGGGGTCAGTACAGTCAAGGATTAGGAACGTATCCATATTTGTTACATTGTAAAATGGGCTCCCTTTATGCAAATTTGAGTTACGCGCTGTTTTCCACAAATGCATGTACAGCATAAAGTAAGGGAAACCTGTACCTTTTCCTTTCTGAGATTCAATGTGTATTTTCCACAACAAAGGGAGGAATGAAACTATACTTCATCTTATTGATCCACCATTTTATATCAACTATCCACTATAATACAAGCCATGTAAGCTGCCAACAGGTAAGCAGGCAGACATTTAATTAAATTAGATCACAACTGGTCTAGGCAGACCGGGAAGGGACAGAAAGTAGAGCAACAGATTGGGCATAGGAAGGGAATTGGAGTGGCATTTAAGATAAGTTCTGCATCTTCCTCGTGGCATATACGCCAAGAAAGTTGGACGCCACTGCACTTGACATTTTCCAAATGCCACTGATTTCAACATTAAAGGCCCCAGCTCATTTAAGCGTGCCTGCTAATTCATGCAGGACAGCCTGCTCTCCGTTTTTCACTCATCATTAATGTTGAGGCACTGAACTCAGCTTCCGCTTAGTTGTTTGCACCTCATCGAGGTGCATATTACTACTCAAAGCATCTTGCTTGTAATTCCAGGACCTCTTCAATTTCAGGGCCCCTAACAGCAAAGTACTGACAGAATCCAAGTTGTTACAAAAAAAATATCATGTGGGACAGCTTTCTGAATGTCAAACAAGCAGCTTAGACTTTTTCAGTAGTTATCAGTGCTTCCAGGAAGAGTTAAAAGTAAGGCCAGCAACTTTGGCATAGTGTTGCTAGTGACCCTTCAGATTATTAACTTCCTTTTCAGGTTTTCAGAAGTCTAACAGGACTGTTGTGCTAGGGACAGAAGTGACACATAAACCAGTTTAAGTGATCAGGAACTAGTTTAAAACCTGTAACAGAACAGAAATTCAGTGTACTTAACCACTTTCGAAATGGTCGAACCTGCTTTAAGATAAACCAGGATGGATGTAGTCTCAGACTTGGGCCACATCGGTTTACAGAACTTCTGTCCCAGATCCCCTCCCACTTCAAGTTAATTCACAACCCTCCCCCCACCCCAGCATCCCAGGATGCTGTGCAGCCCTGGGCTGTGCTCTCTGCTCCAACAGAGTAGGGCGGGCCCCACCCACAGCTGTCGCAGAGGCTTTTCCCCCACAGCACACAGCTTGGGTGGAGGGAGTGAAGTCCCCGCTGTGGGTTTTCCCCACCATCTACACACCCCACCTTGGCTGGCAGGTTGGCTGAAGAGGGAATGTTGGGGGGTGGGGGGGAATGCCACCCTTATCTTGCCCTGCTCCAGACCCCCAGCTAGGCTGTGCCCAGCACAAATAGGGCTGGTGGGGGGGGTTGTGCCCCCCCCACTCCCTCCTCAGCCTGGCTCCTGGCTTACAGCTCAGGCAGGGGAAAAGCCCACAGTGGGTGCTTTACACATACGCCACCCCCTTCTCAGCTTGGCACAGCCTGGATGGGTTACAGACCCAGGCCGGGGAAGCATTTCTCCCTCCCCCCACCCCAGCCAGCCAAAAAGGGGGTGTGGCTAGGAGACTCAGCTGGCTCCTGCCTCCAGGTGCATGGACAGGGGAAGAGGGATGGAGAAGTGCCCTACTGGGGCCTTCCCCCCCATGCCACGGAGACCCTGGCTGGTGGTTTGATGGAGGGGGGGGTTCCCCCTCCACCCACTCCTCAGCCTGCCCAGGGCTAAGCATGGGGTGTGGTTATGTGACTTGCCCAGCTCCCTGTTCAGGGGAGAAACACCCCATTGGCGGCTTCTCCCCTCCCACCATGTCGAGGAAACCCCGGTTGGGGGGGTGTGGTGGAGGGGAGGGGGCGGGGATTTCTTCCATACCTGTTTCTCAGCTGGCTGGAGGCTGAGAATAGGGTGTGTTTGGAGGGAATCACTAGGCTCTCTGCAGCGGCCAACAGGGTGAGGGGTCTGCTCTAGCATCCCCTGGCTACTGGCATGGACCACTGGTAGGGTTTAGCTTCCTTTCCAGTTTGCAAAGTGAACATTAGTTCACTTGCTCATTGGTTCAATCTAGGCAGTGAGAGAAATCTGCAAAGACTGAATCAATTCAGCCTCAGGCTTTCTGACTGTCTGTATTTAGCCTTGATGCTTAATCTGTGACAACTGAACTACACCCTTGCATATCTATTTGACAATGTAAATGTATAAGAAATTCTAGGACATGCAAACCAATGCCCAAAAACACATTAAATACAATTCTTCAAACAAAAGAAAATAGACCAAGCACCTTGATACACACAGTAATTTTTTTCATCAAATATAAGAAGGTGAAGCCTCATGTGATTAGGAAATAAGCCCACATTCACACCATGTCACCATTGTGCAAACTCACCTTCCTTCTGCTTGCTGGGCTACAGAATTAATCCAAGCAAGACTCTTCCCAAGTACATTGGAACACCAAACAGCTATTCCCTGGATAGCTTCCGGACAATGAAGTTCACATAGTGCTTCCACCAACATCATAATCGTCACTTCTAATTCATTTCCCTGAAATTAAATTTCAGTTTAATTTAACAGCTACCGTTTGCAGTAAAAAGCTATGTACACTGTTCAATGCTTAAAACAAGTAAAACAATGTATACGCACACCCCGAATGTTCTGAAAAGCCATTTTGTTTCCACACTCCCCTTAGGATCTTTCAAAGCCAGGTTCTGTGTATGACATACTCTGGCAAGACTATTAAGGACAGCCCTTTCTTGCTTATTGACTGTACTTAGGTAAAAAATATTTTGAGGGGGTTAATGAAAAGATAAAAATCACAAATAGTTAACAGGCACCTATCTAGGAAAAAAAACCACCACTCCCCATTAAGTAATTCAAATTGTTACCGTGTCAAGTTATCAGAGCGCCCTTCAGCTTTTTACCTATTATATATATTCCTTGCCAACCACTACGAGTACATATAAACATTCGGGAAGGTTAGGGGGAGGTTGGATTGAGTTAAAAATGACCACCTGATCCAAGGTAAGTCAGGATGGGAGGGCAAGTGGATCAGGGGGGTCCACGAGGATTTGGTGGGATCTGGGAGGGCAAGCAGGGTCTGCGGGGGTGGGAAGGTTGGTGGGGCCTGGGAGGGTTTGGCAGGATCAGGGGGATTGGCAGTTCTATGCCCCCTATCCCCCTGAAGATCAGGGGCTATTTTTAGCTGCCCCCCGCCACGCCATCTCCTACCCCCAAATGAACAATGCCCCGCCCCCGATGAACCTACCCCCTCACATCCTGCTTGTCCCTCTCCTACCCACCCAAACTTACTTTGATTGGCTGCCAGCACTGGCAAGCACCAGTGACACTGGCACTGAGTTTGGCTTGTGGGGTACAGGGTTTGGCAGGCTTGAGCGGGGGAGGTTGTTGCTTGCCTGTGGGTGGGATTAAGGGGCTAGGGGTCTTTAAAGAAAAAAAAGAATAGCCCAGTGCCAAGGGAGCAGGTAAGAAAAGTGCAGTCCCGGGGCTGGGGCCAGTGGCTGGGCTTTCCCAGTCACAGGGCTGTGTTGGGACTCGTACAGAAGTTCAGTTAGACTGGTCTCACCTGGACGCAAATTAAATTAGACTACCACTGAAATAAGGTCAACTAGGATCAGGTCAACCATTTTCAAACCAAGTTAAACTTCCTGAGCTTCTGTACTGTTTGCACTTACAGCCCTAGTTAAATCAATATAAGTGGAAATTACACTTGTACCTGGGCAAACTAAGTTAAATTAGGTGGCCATTTTTAGCACAATCTAACCTCCCCAAACTTCTGTACCTAGCCTTTGTAGGAAAGAGAATCTTTTAGACATCTTTTCCCAGCCCTAGAGGCTGGTAAAGAGAGAGAGAGAGAGAGAGAGAGAGAGAAATCATTTTCACAATACCAGGAAAAAATTCCACCACAGATTGGTCTAATAAAGATATTAAAAACTATTCCATGAGTTTTAGACAGGCTCTCATTTAAACAGTAGGAATTCCTGGTCAAATATGAACTTAGTGTCCATTTATTTTCCATAATTTTCTGACTAAATGCATGAAACAAAATTTCCAACTTCTAAAAGGTTTTCGACTAATCACTTCCCCAAAATAGAAGAGTTCAAAAACAATGCTAGAACACAACAAAACTCAAGAATTGTGAAAAATTTCTCTCAACAGCTTACAAATGTATGAAAGTTACAGTACCTGAGACAGACTGTTATTGGTCTTCATTTCTGTGAGTAAATCAAAACCATGTCTAACAGTCACAGCAGGTTGGCCAGCCAATAATCCAACACGCATAATGGAAAGTCTAATACGAGTTAGCCAATCTTGGCAGGTCTGCCGGTTAGTATAAAAGAATGTCCTGATAACCTTTAGAATAGGAAGAAAGATCCTGAGTTTTATATTGCAAATACTCTTTTTGTGTAAATTAATGTTAAAATATGCAATGAGATCTACAACACAGGAAGAGTTTCCCCCTCTTCAATTCAATTCCCAAATAGTTCAATTCATTTAAATACAGAAAGACAAGAAACAAAACACCATCACTACTGTATCAAAGTTCTATCAATAATTCCATTATTAAAAAGTTGTACAGTATTAACATTTCCTATTCACAGCAGGTTTCTGCCATTTTTGTTCCGTCTAACCCACCCTTCTAACACCTGTCTGGAGGGTTATAGTCCCCTAGTGAGAGAGTCTGGGAGGTAAGGAAGGGGAAGAAGGGACAGAAGGTCCATTTCTTAGACACCACTCGCTTGCTGACCTGAAGAATATGCTCATTCTGCTTTCAAAAATCTGTTAGTTCTGATACCAGACAATCAGAACATGAATAAAAATGACAAGGATTCAAAAACAAATGTACATAAGGTACATAAGGTATCTAAATATTATAATCAATCTGGTACATTTGTTCAAAAACTGATGGAAAACTTTCTAAATGGGGTGGATAAAAATCAACGATTTGAAAAAAACAGATGTTTTTTATTTAAATCAGAATTTTTTTTTATTTAATCGGGTTTGTTTTTTGTTAAGATGCCTTTGAACAAATCCTATATAAAGATAGTTTTAAATTTAAGGTAAGTTAAAGCTCAAAGATATCATCATGGAACATGGATTATAATGTCTAATAATATATTATTTGAGACAATATATTCATACAACCTTTTTAGAAAAGTTTTATAAATTGGTCACAACAGGCCACAGACTATATTAGGGGCCCAATCTTATGGGTTCCCAGAGACTCCTCTACAGATTAGTAAAGATTAAAGAAACTCTACCCAATGGGGCTTGGTCTAGAATAGGGGTAGGCAATGTTTTTGGGCAGAGTGCCAAAAACACCTGCAACCTTACCTCACGGGATGTTGGTGTGCCAGGGGCGGATGGGAGCCGTGAGGGGTCCAAATCCTTGCTGCGGTACTACAGACCTGACCCCTTCCCTGCCATCCGCCCAGAGGCACTCTGGTATACATGCTGGGGGTTGCCTATCCCTGGTCTAGAAGATCTCATTAAGCATAGCTGTGATGCTTAGTTTTAGTTCTCAAACCTGTGGGTTTGTGTCTCCGGAGATAACATCCTTGTTAACAGCAGTATACAATGAGACATAACAGACCTGAACAGACCATCAGCCCTATTGTTTCTCTGCAAGTTTGTGTACACAGAGTCAAGCCCTTACCTTTCTCTAAAAGTGCAAAGTTTCAAGAAGTTAAATGATTAGAGGATTGTTGGGGGTGGAGTAAATCTGGACAAGGAGGAGGAGTCTGGAAATAAATGCAAGGAGGGAGGGGCAGTAGAAACAAAAGAGAAACATTTTGAGCAGAATATTCCAGAAGTCTTGAGGGATACGTTTCTGAGTATAGCCTGTTCACTGATTTGAGATCTAGCGAGGGATTAGTAAGGTACAAGGAAAAGCCTATGATGGCAGCAGGCTTGCCAGGCCATAAGAGAAGAAATCAAAAACAAGAAGAAATCTAGAAGGAAGTGAAGAAAGCCCCAAGCTAACAACATATGGCTGCAGCGCTCATTTGATGTCCTTCTAATACAGCGTGGCAAAAATATCCCCCAAATATCCATGCTTAATCTAGCAAATTGGAGACAGTTCACCTCCCAATGACTTCACAAGTATTTGCTTCAATCAGCTTTGGCAAATAAAAATAACCAAATCGTAATTCAGCTTTCTGATGTAGCTGCAAAATTAATCTGAAATAGCATCAAGATAAAATCACTGCTTTATGTATAGTATAGTGTGTACCTTCTAAAAACGAAACCTGCATCGAGCTCCCATTTGTGTATAATATGTATTACGGTTATATTAAACAACAAGAATACACTTTTTGTAGAAAACAATGTGTCGCAGGGCGTTAAAGCTATCTTGCTCCTTTAAGAACAGAAAGCCTGGCTAGAGAGCCCAACGAGCTGACAGCTGCAGGCTGGGAAGCAGGCTAACAAGGGAATTAGCCAGCACCTGCAGGCAGTCAGCTGACCGGAAGGAGGCAGGCCCTGGGCACATATAAGCCCCAGGGCTGGGGCTGGCAGGGGATTAGTTCTCTGGTAGCCGCCAGGGGAAGGAGCTCTTGCAGGAAATAATTATTTAGAGATGTTTGATGGCCCGGGGTGCTGCCTGCAAGATTAACAGAGCTCATAAAGGTACCTGGGGCTAGGAGGAACACAATAAGAGAGAAATGTATCTCTTTAAAGGGGCAGAATGTGGCCTCCATTATTATGTTGTAGCCCAGGGGCTTATTTTTCTGTTGTCTTTTATACCAGTGGACCAGAAAGAGGCTAATAGGGGAGGAGGCGGCCTCACTGGGGCACACGATTGTATAACGCTCAGCAGAGGGGTGCATTTGCAGGGGCTGCAGAGCCCAGCGCCAGAGGGGTGCACAGTCGCTGTGGCCCAGTGATAACAGGAGGCCGAGTTAGAACAAGACCTTATCAGTGAGACAATATTTATATACCACCTGCAAGGCACGGGGCATGATAAAGGGGAGGTTTTGGAGCCATCGATTTAATCCATAAGGCTTGGGGTGTTCCGTGAAGCACCAACTTAGAGCAGAACCCAGCAAGGGGTCCAAGAACTTGCAGGGTTTAGCAGGGTCCAACATGACTGACTGGAGAAACTCATGGGCAGCCTCCCTCTTATTTATACCAACAAGACATGGCAGGCAAGAAAAGAAGGCGCCTGCAAGGCATAACTGACGTGGTCACGGAGCCCTAGGGGCATCATGGCCATCCCCAGGGATCCTGCACCATGACACAATGATTAAAATCAAGCCTACCTGGCCAGCAATTTAAATCATGGATTTACACTGATTTGATTTACATCTAGTCCACCCTTTTTTAATTATATAATTGAACAGGCAAGGTAGCAAAAAAGCATATTCCTATAGAAAATTACTTATGATCCCTTAATATTTACAAATGTCAGCTAGGTCATTTTTACAATTTAAATATAAGTGGCAAATAGTAAAGTTGTTCCCTCAAGGGTTTTTTGGTTTTTTTAAGGTAATTCATTCCCATGGCTAGAAGCTTCACAAATTCAATTGTAAACGGATCTATTTGTTTCAAATGCCTCAGAAATGAGTCTGAAGTCCCTCATACTACATATATTTTACAACAGAAGTGTTGATAACAGTTTAATATACAGATGGGCATAGTACCTTTAAATTCACACCAAAGAGTTATTCACTTGTAAATCCTCTGTGACCTGACTGATACTGTGCTGTGGTGCAAGATATTTTCCTTGAAAACTATGAACCATTAAGCAACTATGAGTCACATTAAATACAGACAAAACAAGAATGGGTGGGAATAGTTCATGTTCTTTACAAAAAAATACTTCAATATATAAAACTTTATGAAAATAAGAACATGAACCTATATGTTGGGAAACAAGTCTGACCAAAATTGATCTTTTTCAAAAGATCACAACAAGCAGAAGAAGAGATGGGCTTCCTTGAGCTTTTTCTTTTCTGGCTTATACCAGAGTAAACTTATCATCTTTAGATTTCTACAGATAGTTAATATTACTGTGAATTATAAATTTCATGCATGTTGAGAATTAGCAATTGCATCACCTCATTAAAATATGCCTATATTTGTGCGACACTTGCAGTAATGTTTGCATTGTATAGGACACAAACCTTGGGTGGAGATGTAAGTGCATTAGCACATCCTTCATAAGCATTGTACATCAGTTTCTCCAGGTTCTCCAAGTACTGTAAAAGGAGAACAAGCCTAAGCTGGTTGCTGCTGTGTCCCTCATCATTGTCTGCTGTAGTCCACTGGCTAACATCTTGATCAGGGTTTAATGTGTGGGCTGCAAGACTTCTAATGATACCTATGAACAATTAATCAGAACATACCAGACTCAGGTTATTAGTTACATAACATCCTGGTACAGTAAATAGAAGTTCTATTCAGAGTCTAAAAATCATTGAGATATACTGCAATTAATATAACTATGTAGAGCCTCCTGAAGTATTATTTCATATCAGTGCCATTCTTAACATCTGGGACATGTCAGATGCATGAAAAAACTGCTTTAAAATTAAATCATCATATTTTAAGATCTTGGACACAAAGTTGTTTAGAAAAATGTTGCAAAATTTCTTAGCAAATATCAAACAAATCTTTATATTACCTTCAATTGTCTGAAATGTGTCTTGGGCTCTGCCTAGAGGAGTCCTTAACTTGGAAAGGACAGTAAACTGTGCTGCTTCCCAAACAGCCCACTGCCAAAGAACAGCATCAGCCTTCAACAGATTGCGTGGAATGGTGGATTGATCACGCTTATCTAGTCTCTGGCAACTGTAAAACAGTCTTTCTAACCAATTGTCCTTCCTGAAAGGAAATGCTGAGATATAAATAACAGTTCATATCTACAAATATCCAGCTGTAACATATATTAGCTACTATATGATTACTCTTACAATCACAACTCTAATTGAGTATGCCCCCTGTATTTATGCACACATTCATATACGTATACAAATTAGAGGGCTACAAAACAATAAAGCAGCAAAACAATGTTAATATTAGCAACTCCCTTTGATCTAGGTTTGCTGATGAGCTGTACTAACTACTGAAGGATTCTAGGTAACTGACATGAACCAAATACATGGACCTGTTCAATACATATATAGGTCTACATTTAGTAATGAACTGCATGTATTGTTCATACTTTTATCAACTTTAAAAACAGTTCTTACCCAGTCCTGTGAGAGCTTCCATACAAAATAAAACTGATGACATCAGAAAAATCCTGCGGATGGAATGTGTTACTTGGAGCTTTGCTCATGTGACTTCTTATAGCCAAAGAAATTTCTTGTATTTCTGTGTGGCTGTGGTTACTGCTGACAGAAAAAAGTGTATAACTAAAATATCATATATATTTGATTATTCTTAAATCAAATCTACTTTTTAAGCTTCAGTAACATGTGGTGGAAGACTATTACCAAGAATTATTGAAATTATTTGAATTATTTATGGCAGGGATTTTTGTAGATGGTATCTTTTGTTGGACCAACTGCAGGGTTGGGACAGACCTAGACAATTATTTACATTTTCTCATTCTTAAATTATAATTAATTATAAATTAATTCTTAAATTATAACTTATACTTTTTCAATTAATCATTATTTGTATTGTGGATAAAATCACGCCAATTACTTCAAAATGTGTTAAACTAATGAACACAAAAGTTAAGATTTCCTGAGGTGCAAAAACTAATTTAACATCTGAAACATGATAGTCTCTGATGAACAGTTCTCAACATTTAGATGATTTTTTTAAGGACGTATTATTCTCCAAGAAAACAGATGACAAATACAACTTAATATAGACTGAGGTTCAAGACTGGTGGGCTGGATGATTTACCAGATACTAGAAGCAGTTTCTCATTTAATTTTTTTGCCTATGTAAACTGAACTATTCTACTGAACTACAGTGTAATCAAAATATTAAGAAGAGGTATTAATTGTTGTTAAACATTACTAGTCACTTTTATCCTTGAGAAACTTCTGCAACTCAACAAACATTAAGCCAGGAGCACATAAATTTGTCATCTTAAGGAAGCAATCTGACAAATTAAATTCTGATTTCATTATATGTACACTGAAGCAGCAATATTCATTCATGTTAAGATGCAATAGTTAAAAATAAGCATGCTTTCTGATACTGAGTATATAAAATGCATTTTTTTAAAGCCAGGTTTCAGTGTCCCAAAGACCAAGAAATATTGTACATTGCCGAGATTAGTAAGCTCCTTATTAACTTCAAATTTTGCTCTAGTTTGTCATAAATTGTCACTGCACACCAATTAATTTCCTCCTGTAACACCATGACCCAGTAGAAAGGGTTATGACTTTTTAAAGAATAATCAACTGTGAAGTTAAGCCCTTTGAATATATTTGAAATAGTGTATTTTCTTGAATTTAAAATTTAAATTAATTTTAAAACATGTTTAAACACAATTTTATTTATAGAACTTACCTCAACACCACAGCCAAAGGAACTGACTTCAATAGCCTTCCAAAAGCTTGTCTTACACGGGCACCACTATGAACTAGTTGAACTCGGCACACATCAACACACCTGTATCAAAAATAATTAAAAAAAACCAACAAATAATAACAATTGTAAAGCAAAAACATATTAGAAAACATACAGCTCCGTTGGAAAAGTAAATACCTTTGTAAAAGATCATCTGGCAGGGAAGCTGACAGGGCATGAAGGCTGCTACATGCTTGAAGACAAATATTCACATCCTCGAGAAGGGCTGCATTATGGGTAAAAATTAACAATGTTATATTAGCAATAATTAAATAATCCATTCGTTACTATAGCAAGTTATCTGAAATTATTAGGGACTATTATATACTCCTATATATATATATAAAAAATGCAAAGAACATTAAGTATTATATTTTATTCTGATTTAGCTCCCTGTGTTTCATTAACACTAATGGATGCTCAAGATTATGGAAGAGGAAGCTATATCCTAGTCATGCAGATTCAACATAATTTGTACATTTTTTAAAATACAAAAGATACCTTGATGCTATGTAGTCCTTCCTGACTTTAAAAATAGCACCGACAAGCCAATCCTCATATGCCCTCTATGCAATAACCAAATGTGTTATCCCTGTCTTACCAAGCTAAATGCCCAAGGTCAGGAGTTAAGACCTAGGCTAGGATTAGACTAGGGGATATGCGTGTTCCCACATCTCGATCTGCACTTAGTTTCACAATCCAGCAGGTCAAATTATGGAAACATTTGGCAAATGGTTTCTAAAGCCCCTGGACTGCCAAAAATCAGTTGTAGCACTGAGAACATCAATAAACCAATTCTGGGACCTCAATTACTTCATGCAAGAATAGTTTTCCTCTCTAAACACCAGACAACTTTATGGGGTAGGGGGAAGAGGCAAGGAAGTGGTTACACAGCTGCTATTAGAACTATCAAAAATGCAAGTCAGGAGGTGGCCCTAGCTATATCAGTTGTGCTTACAAAGGACATAACTAAATGGCAAACAGCAGCTTATAAAAAGGTAAGTAATAAGAAAAAGCAATTATGTGAGAGCTTACTGTTAGCTAGGAGTCCTTTACAAAACTTATGGAAAGATGGAAGAGAGAATAATGGTGCATATGTTTCCGATTTTTTCATCAGAACAGCCACTTCCAAAGCCCAAGTCATCAGTAGTTTTCTAAAAAGATGTTAAAGAACAGTCAATTCTATATACTCATCTCACGCATCTCATTCCTTTTACATCCTAAATTGTTATTTCAAATTGCCCATCGGCACCTTAGCCCAAATTCTGAAACGAAGTTACTCATAACTAGAGACTTAGTTAAATTGCTGTTTCATAATTTTTGCAGAAACCACGAAAAACTGTGATCTCTACAAAAAAATAGCATTGACTATTATTTCCCAGGAAACCAACCAAAAAAAATTCCTTAAAAAAATTAAAATGCTGGCTCCCCAGTGGGAACCAGCAGTCCTTGCTGAGGCCCACCTTCACAGCCCACCTGAAAGAGAAGGCACCAGTTGGCGGGGCAGCACAAAGGACAGCAGCCAAGATGACAGTTGCCCCCTTGCACCTCTCTGCCAAATCAGTGCCAAGGAGCTGGGCCACAGAAGGGCAGCCAGCAGTCAAGATAGCGGCTGCCCCCTCATCCCTCCTCTCCCCGGGGCCTCTCTGCTAATCAGCGCTAAGGGATCAGGTCTCTCTGCCAATCAGCACCAAGGGATGGGCTGCTGTGAAATGACCACAAAACTGGGCCATGACCAAGATGCGACAACTGTTTTCTCTCACTGTGAATCTACCCACAGCTGTAGACACTTTCTTGCTTCTAAAATTCAAGCCAGTAATGCTAGTGGAAAGAGAAATCCTGTGAAGTCAATAATCAGAAATCACTAGTAGTTACCTGGTATCTTGAGTGAGATTATCTTTCTTAAGCAATAACCCTAGAAGGTTTAGTATGATAGAGAAATGTTTCTTTGTAGCTGTCGTCACAGTACTAATTACCGCTCCATCAAACAAAGAGGGTGAAGAGGAACTGAGGCTACTAGATATGAAGTGGTCGTGCCTGAAGGAAAACATTAAAATAATTCCTTTTAATACATCTCAAAACTAGAAAAAAAAGTGTGCGTCACATCCAGACATATTCAGAAATTAGTTTATATATAACAAATCACATGACTTTCTAACAGTAAAACTTCATAAAATATTTTCTATGCTGGCAAACATCATCTCCACAGATAAATTTCAATGTGGCATTAATGACTAAATAAACAGGCAGGAGTTAAATATAATTATGCTGTAATTTGTTTCATGCTGCGACTCCAAATCTTGTTGAAGCACTTAAAATACAATTTCTAAATTAAATAGAGAGATATGAAAAAAACCAATGACATACGTTTGCAACACTGACTGGGGAATCTAGCAGCAGCCTTATGTGCATTTTATCCAGCTTAAAAGTGCTACTGTTCTTCCTTGCCACCAAGAACACTGGACTCGACCACAATACATGCAAAATATCTTAAAAATGAGTGATTCCTTGTATAGTCACTCTTGTGCCATCTTAGAATTAAGATGCATATCAGCAATCTGTTCCTCCCTACATTTATTTCAAGCTAGAGTTTTTATATCACACCTTAGAGTCTTATGGTACAAATCTAAAAGTTTAGTATTTCTGGGTACTTTACCTAATACAATAAAATTTCCTTTAACTTCTGCAGTTGCATTTAAGGATACAATGTTCTGCCAGATTTATAAGAAAGATGTACAGAATGAAGTGCTCTACAATGTGGAACTAAAAGAATAAACTAAACATGAGTTTAAAAAGAAAATACCAGTTTCTTTTTTTCCTAATTTTTTGGTCCACATCATTTATAGAATACTTGAACTAGAAATTATAGAAAAAATACTGAGAGCTTATTTTTTTTATAGCTGATTACTAGCTCAAACCAAGAAATCTAGGTCTAGTTAGCAAATGGCCATTCATTTGTTTCAGAAGAACACTGTGCAGGAAATAATACTGTATATTTTTTATATTTGAAATTGAAATAACTGAAAATAAGGATTAAATAGTATAAGAAACCTCACCAAAATAATCATATTAGCATTTTTAAATTCTCACTTAATCATTCATGATTAAATAACTGTCATACCTGGAACAATGCGAATATAAAGTATAAAGAACTGCATACTGAACAGCAGGGAAATGCACTGCTATGTCATCATGTACGATCATCAGATTTTTACTGAGTAATGCAAACACAGTTGGAGAAAGGGCCCACATCTGTAAAACAATTGTCAAGCAAGTGTAGAAGTTTACAGAAAGGAAACAGCTATTAGCCATGTTTACATGCATCTGAATTATGAAGGAAAAGAAGTCATGAGTTCTGTTTAAACAAAAAATACAATACTAAGAACTTGGAGTCAGTACTTTTTTTTTTTTTACTAGGACTCAACCTTTTTTCTACCTACACATTTTCAAGTGTGAATGAATACACATTCCTGCCCTTAGCTAAGGAAACCCATCTGGGTCTTTTCAGGCTTAAAAGGGATGCAAGAGTAGATTGGGAAAATACTGTGGAAACTAAAACTGCAGCTTTGCATATTTTTCTTTCCTGCAGGGGAATTTTCCAAACCCTTTTTTTCAATGCATTTTTCTGCAGTACTTTTTATGCAAATTTATTTAATATGATCTTTCTTGTAATTATTCTGCCCAACACCACTTTTTAGAACAGCATATGGTACCGTGCTTTAAAGAACGTCTATTTACTTGGAAAAAAATAGAGAATATAACATCAAAAATGTGCAGCCTACTGTCAATGTATATTACTACTATGACTGGCTAAAATTGCTCAGTCTTTTTACATGAAAAATAATTCCCTGACAGCATTAGAAGCAATGCATTAGTACCCCAATAAAGGAACTACAACCTGGGAACTATATTTCAGAATTCACTGAACATTTTTAAACAAGAACTACAATAACCTTGGTGAATTTTGGAGCACTGAAATTACTAAAACTGCTTTCCCCATAAAAATTTTATGTAGGAGACCAAGAAAAACAGAGTCACCTCAAATAGAAATGCATACTATGTTGAAATGAAGTTCTATAATGAGTTTTATAGTGAGGCCACAGAAATTTTATAGTGAAATGAAGTTTTATAGTGAGGCCACAGAAAATTGTGCTTACTTTGTCAATAAAAGCCAAAAATACCTATTCTCAAGAAAAATCAAAAGCCTTTTTTTTTTTTATAACCAAATTCAATACTCACCCCAATCAATGAGTTTTTAGCATTTCCAATGGTACTTAGGGCACTGAGGTCAAATATAACTACAAACTTTGCATTAGCGACACTGAATATGTGGTTCTTGAAAGCATCATGCTGGATTTCAGAACAGGCCTCAGGAAGTTGCAGGCTACAGAGGAGACTGTTCAGAGCACAGGTCATTTCTCCCAAAATCAACCTGTAAGCTGTCTCCAAAACTGGAATGTTCTTCAGGCTCAATACTGCTTGATATACAGAATGGGCTGCTGCAACAACCTTGAGAATTGAAAGATTTAAAATATCATTAAGAGATGTCATTTTTGACGGTTTCTTGATGGCCAATTAATGACACAAGAATAAGTCCAGTATAATACTATGCTTATTTAAGCTTTCAGTCTTCGATAGTTAACTCTTTCAGTTCACCTACCCAAAGTAGATTTTTGGATACCATTCAAAATTGACCATGTAAGAATTACATTTTAGACAACTGAACGTCTATTAAAGGTGTTCAAGTGACAGAACAAAGAGCAATGGTCTCAAATTGCAGTAAGGAAAGTTTAGGTTAGATATTAGGGGGAAAAAAACCAACTCTCATGAGGAAGATCATAAAGCACTAGAACAGGTTACCCAGAGAGGTTGTGGACTCTCCATCCTTGGAGAATTTAAGACACTACTAGACAAAACCCTGGCTGGGATGATCTAGTTGGGGCTGGTCCTGCTTTGAGCAGGGGGTTGGACTAGATGACCTCCTGAGGTTTGTTCTAACCCTAATTTTGTATGATTTCTACGATAAACAAAAATATTAACTGAAAAAAACCCTAAAAATGAAATGGAAATACAGTTAAAAACAACTAAATACATTTGGGACAAAGGTATACTTAGCACACAAAAATACCATGTACAAAAAAGCCTCCCACAGCCCTGGATTTTTAGACTTTTTGTCCAACTTTAATTGTTATGTTTATAGTATGTCCCAGTTCAGCTTTCTATAATGCAACATTGTTTCTTATGGAGCAGAATTCTGTAACCTAAGAAGTCAATAATCTAAAAAGGCAGACAAAACTCTTGGTGAAGAAGTGGAATCTTCTATTAGACCAACTAAACACTAGCAAAAAAACTGCTTTCTTTGCAAGCTTTTGGGCCCAAACACCCTTCATCAAGCAGAGGAGAATTCAAAGATTGTAAAAGTTCTCCCCGGCAGAAAAGAAACTTCATCTTGCACGGAAGAGGTAAAGGATGGTAGGGTTCCCTTGGGTTTCAAAGTCCCTTTGTGAAAAAGTTGCTCTGTGACTATTAAAATTAGGCAGAGACAAGGCTCCATCAGGCTTCTTCCCTGAAGGTGTCAGATGTCAGGCAGGGAGTTGAATTTTGCTACTTTCCTGTTTAGCAATGAAAATTAACATTTCCAAACAGGTAATTACGATATCTTCCATGTTTCAGGGGTATAGGTTATAGCCATGTTGGGTGATATCGCTTCTACACCAAGAGTTTTGTCTACCTCTGCTTTTTAGACAAACAACAGCTAAAACCTGTATCCCTGGAATACTCTAAAAATGCATAAAACTACAATACTGTATATTTGTTAAACAGGTATCAGCTGCTTACCTCTTTCTCTTTATGGTAACGAAGTACAAGTAGCTTAGATTCTGGTATAAACAATTTCTCTACAAATGAAGATGGCAGTTTTGTATTTATTTGTTCAACAATCTAGGGACAAGAAAGAAAAAAAATGAAGCATGGGTAATATACATTTTCAATGGCCTGAATTTATGTAATTTTATGTAAAAATCCTTTTTTCAAATATTCAGTACTCCATTAAAGATGCATGTAGCTGTTTGCTCATATCAAAGTTTGGAAATCAGTCTCAGAAACAATTTCACAATGTGTATGGGTTTTGGGTTTTTTAGATAACTTAAATTCACTTTCCACAGATTCACTATTCAGAGGACATGGTATTTTAATACTTCCTTTTCAACCCAATTGTACTCAAGCACATAGATGATATAGGTTGCTGGACATAAATTCCATGGTAGCAGTCTAAAATGGTTATCCCCTTACGCCAGCCCAAGACTGAAGAGTAATTTAGCCAACGGTCTTGTTGTTGACATACATTAATCATGCAGAAGGTAGTACAGGGTGGCACATTATAGAGACTGTTTCAGAGAGGCATGAGCTTTCATAGGAAGATACTCTTCATACACTGATGTTTCAGCACTAGTTAACCACAACAGATGTGGCTGCATAAACTTACTAAATTCCTGGCCCTCTGGCAATCCAAATGCTGTTATCAATTTCAGAGAAGAAGTTAAGTTAACCTAAAGAAATGGCTTTGTTTCTAGGTTAAATGAAAGAGCAGTTACCTTGGCTAAATTAAAAACTACTCAACAGATAATTCAAGTTCTAGAGACAAATTCAAATATTTGTATTTGAAAAGGGAAGGAGGGAGATGAAGCAGTGATTACACAACCTAAATGGACTAAAATGGAACAACAGTCTCAATTTACCATTAAATCAGTTTGAAATTCAGATACCTTAATAAAAGTCTGATATATAACATTTTCTAATTAGAAAAACCCCACAAAAATGAGAATTTGTATGTACCAGTGTCAACAGATTCAAGACTGAGATGATATAATCAGTACCACAAGTCTGGCAATTCTCCAGTTGATCTAATCCATATGTGATGACCATGTCACAATGTATAGTCATGCTGGGGTCCAGGCTACCAAGTAAAACACCAACACACTCATTGGCAGCTGTCAGCACAGCTTCAGAAAAGAACACCTGGTTTGCTGCAGTCACACATCTCATTACTCGATACAGAACCTGGAAGAGAGAGAGAAAGTAAATTCATTTCCAACTAAACACACCAAGCATTGCATGTCATTTAAACAGAGCCAAAAATCCACATCCATTTGAAACTACATCTACCACACTAATCCACAATGGAATGAGTATTTAGTTACTATAAACTGACAATGCACATACAAACATTTATATTTTAATTAAATGAACAAACAACAGTCAAGTTTAAAAGCTGGAAACCTAAGAAACCCGCAAGCACACAGGAACTGCAAGTTAATTATTCTGGGTCCTAGTCAGCCCCAACTGAAATCCACAGCAGAAAAATCTAACTGCGTTCAAAAGGAACAGGAGTTGGCTTCTTTTTTTCATTTGTGCCAGAAGAGCCCCTTTTCAGTCAATGTTCAAGTGAGCCAAAGATTGCCTTAGGCCTTAACCATGAAATTTGAGCACCCAAATTTTGTATGTGCAAGTAGTCTTGTATCTTGAATGTGCTGGCCTTGTTTAGACCAAATCCTTGTTTTACTGACAAATCCCAGCCACTTACAATACTGTTATACCACAAAAGTCAGTGTCATACTTTGTAATATTTAGACTGAGTTTAAACTATTCCTTAAAATACTCTAGTACAAAACAATACACGGTATAAATTCCAGTGCTAATGTTAGATTGTGTTCATAATTATTTCTATAGCAACTTAGCTTGAATAAATGGTCACAACCATAGATGATAAAAACCAGGCACCTAGTCAGAAGAGACAACTCTTTCTCAGTAAGTAATGTGAAACAGATACTTAAATCTTACATCAGTTACATATGCCTCAGTAATTGGTGGTCCTCTAATTGGGCTGAAGCGCTCCCCAATACTTCTCACCACAGTACTGAAAACCCGAAGAAGTGCAGCCAATTTTGGTAGTGATACAGAAGGAGGAGGAATATCTTCATCTACCGACTCCCCAGAAGCCACATGGCCAAGGTCCTAGGCATGGAAGTTTCAAATGTTATTATACAGTAAGCAAAAGCAGCTTTCACATATATAACAAAATAGCTACCTAAAAAATGTGGTTTTACTATCCGTTAAAAGGTATCCTATCCCATTTCACAACAAAAGAAAAAAGAAAAGAAAAAAAATACTACAGACTTCTGCTAACACAGCTGTAATGGTAAGGAGGTGACAACCATTTTATCTCTAACAGACAGCACCTATGAAGCTCTGCTTTTACCAGGAAACGTTTGGGGGTAGAATAAGTTATACCGACATATACTGGTGTACAAATTACAATTCTTATTCATGAAGGTTATAACCATGCAACAGTCACCCTGTTAAATAGGGAACAGTCTTCTTAAAATCACTATGACAATTCAAAATCCTCTCATCCGTCCCAACAGGAAACCACAAAGACAGGATTACAAAGTAGGGAAAATACTAAGGGGAAGAAAACGCAACACCGTGTCCCATTATGCCTCACTGGGATTCATTTACAAAGAATGATTAACAGAGCTACCTGCAAATGTTTCAGACAACTGTTCCTACAGTTCCCATCTTTGTATTATGCTCCTCAAAAACAAGGGGGTAAAAGCCTGTCTGCAGTGAACTCAATGGGCGCTGACAGATGTGCAGCTCCCTGCTGTAACTCATGGAGCTTTGCCGAAAAAGAGCCATGAGTTACAGAGATCCCACTCCCCTTCACCGTTCTCCGTCTCATCAAGGAGGATAGGGACACGACTGAGCTTCACTTTGGAGCCAAACCACGAGCGAGAGGCTGCCCCTCTCTCCCTTAGCCCCACCCCCAGCTCTGGTGTTGTCTTGAGGATGGGGGGAGGAAGGCCGTCTGGGGTTTGCCCAGCCTGTGCTAGAGGGTGGGATGAGTTGACTGGAGGCCCTCCAAGATAGGAGGCTCCAATCCAGTGGCCTCACCCTTTAGCACAGGCTGGGAAAACCCCAGATGAAAGTCCCTTTCCTCCCCTCCCTTCTTGAAGACAACTTCAGTGACATCAAGACTTCATACAAATGTAAGCAGCAAGCGTGCAGTTTCCTTTTATATTCTGCACTTTGAGCTCCCTCCCATATTAATCTCCACATGCTTTCCATGAACTTAAAAAAAGCAGTACTATGAATCATACTGTGCAACTATGACATACTCTATTTTATAAACTGGTAATGCTGCTATACAATAACTGTTTACCTCAGCATATGCTTCCATGTCCTCTAGAAACTGTCCCAACAGCGTGGTGGAAAAAGCAAGATCAGCTACCCAAAATGGCTCCAAGCTCTGTAGCCATCCTGAATACAATTCAAGTCAAATGAAACAGAATGAGGTACAAAACAGTAGTGTGGGCCAAACTTTTTAGTAGGTATGCCACAAATCAGCCCCCGCCTCAAAATGTGCTGCTCTGCTTTCAGCTCCCTACCCTATCTGTGGCTCAGCTGCCTGCCCCTTCCCCTGTCTGGTGCTGCCACACACCCCCACGCTACTTGGGGCACATGTGCAGCAGGCTAGCCACCCTTATAGTAGTACACTGACTTGGGTATTACCAAAGAAAGTAAATGATGTTCATGTTAGAATTTCAAATTAACATTTTTGTTAGTAATTATTGGCATTATAGCAATATTAGATGTCACATGCCAAGCACTTGCTTGAAGAGGCTACAGGGGAGGAATTAAGACAGTTTAAAGTTATTTGCCCAAAGTCCTTATGAAAGTCTGTGGCATAAGCCAGAAGATAAGCCTTTATCTTCTGATTTCCAATCCAGTGCTTTAACCATACATCTTTCTCTCTTTTACACAATATTATTTTTGGTATTAATAAGGAGCTTATCCTTTTAGAAGTTAGTTTCTCAGAGTTGATAACTAATAAAAGTTCTACAACTGCTAGGGAACACAAGTGATACTGAAATAAAAACATCCTTTTATTGGATTTTCTAATTTTTTTAATAAAACAGAAAATGCCATGGATTAATCAAACCAGAAACATTTGTTTTTTTGGTATCAATTCTCTAACCCCAAGTAGAGACGGGCTGAGACTTTTATTAATTCATGACAATTAACTGAAGCTGTTCTCAATGACATACAAAAACCACCTTTGCTAGGGACTAAGGGATGCCTGTTCAGTTCTGTATGCCATGACAGTGAAACAAACACTTAAAAATTAATCGAAACAGTCCGAAGTATGCAGTAAACCACTGTTAAATATTGATCACATATTACATTTTGATCTCACACATTTTTATGGCCAGACTTACCAGACACCTGTTGTGTCAAAGAAGGTTTCTGAGTGTGATCTATATGCCACCCAACCAATATGTCAACCGTGTCCTTGAAAACAACAAAAATAGCAAATCAGTCTTCTTTAATTCTGTGAAGCACTGATACAGCATATTAGAAGGTAAAAAATCAGGCAATAGCTTACCCTAAAATTGGTGCTGAAAATATGTGGGTAACATCTGGACACAAGAAGGATGCATTTAACACATATGCAAAGTAACTCTGGTGTATCCACATTTTCCAGAATAGACTGCAGGCTGGTCATTACAAGCTTAAAAACAATAGCATATTTAAAAGAGCTAGTTATTTCAGTGTATTCCAAAACAGATTTTAAAAAGTCATGGGTTTTGTTAAACACAAAGACATAAGAAAGGCGTGCTGAAAAATGGATGGCTGCTCACGATGATACTGCTGTAAACTTGTAGGTAATGGTTTGAATCGCAACAGTGTCAACAAATGCTATTTATCTTGTCTCTTAATGAAAAATGAGAATCTCTAGATGTGGCCTGTGGTGTGAAATGGTAAGTGGAGAATGATAAATTTAACTTTATTAGGAACTGCAATGCCTAATAAGGCAACCATTAGGGAAGAGTTGGCAGCTGTTAGGTGTTCCAATGAACTACTTAAAAACTTGAAGTGGAAGGAGTAGCAGTCCTAACAAATGCCTACAATTCCCATGGGCTAGAATGTACACTCAAGGCTCTCAAAAATGATTGAGGTTTAAAGCCTTGTCTTGACTTAGAAAAGTTTATACAAATGTCAAATACATTGTAACTCCCCAATGTTGAACCCAGGCTACAAGTATTTATGGTTTCTCCTATAGAGCAGCTTTGCCTTTCCCAAACACTAAGGACATGTCCTCAAAATATGATTGCTGTTAACACTTGGAAAAGGCTAGTTTGAATACTACATACCAAAAGTTTAGTGCAGTGATTCTCAACCTTTTCAGACTCAAGGCACTGCTCAGAAAATGTCAACTCCTAGCTTTAACCTGATTTTTCACTGCAGAAAGATAATAGAGCAATTCTTCCATTGCCAAAAGCTAAGAACAAGCACAAGAGATCAGAGTGATTTTAACACTCCGGATTTCCATTTGAAAGTTCTGGGTTTATCTTGTGAATGATGTTCGCATACCTAGCAGTGCTAAAATGTCACAACACCCTGCAGCATCCCAGGAGAGATCTCAAGGTCGAGAACCGCTGCTCTACTGGTTTACTGTAGGCTGGGGACTAGGGTAAGCCAGAGAAGTTTTCAACTTGGAGCGAGTAATGGGAAAAGGGGAGGGTATTTCCTACTTGCAGTCAAGGAATTTACAAGCAGCTTAGCTGATTAATTTCAATTTTAGGTGGATATCTTGTCCATTATCAAGGCACCCTTGTAACTGGTTTACATTTTAAGTGCTCTGCTGGGAAAGAGACTAGACATTTCAAAATGCAAGCTTACATTTCTACATTTTATGATGCCAAACTTCAAAGTTCACAAGTCACTCAGAAATCACTACTTAATATTATTTTTAAAAAATGAACATTAATCTTTGGTCCTACGCATATCTAAACTGCTTTTTTAAATCAAAGTTATCTTTCTTGCAGTGCTAGGAAAGTAATTCTGATCTCTAGTTCTCTAAAAAAAGAGGCACTTATATCTTACTTTCAAATCAGGTAGAGAGAATCACTCAGCCGCAGCCAAACCCTACCAATATTCCTTTGTGGACTTCAGAGGTGGCCAAAGGGAGTCTGGTATTTAATGGGACAGTCGTAACTTGTAAATATACCAGTGTGACAGCCACACCAGAACAGAATGGAACATTTCATATGCGGAAGTACTCGCTGAGGCCAACAAGTTATCGAAAATAAGCTTCACTAATCATAAGTATTTTTAAATATTCAGAAAGCCTAGTCAGGTCACTCCCCTGAGATGAATCAAGTTTTTCCACAACTCCCTGGTTAGACAGAGGGATTTGAATCAGGGTCTCCCACATCCTAACCAAGTGTCCTACCCTACTGCCAAATAGCTTTGCTTGATTTAGATACATTGCTGCTTTGGACCACATACTCCATTTGGAGGTCTAAACTCCCTACCAAAGGAAGTTCTACAAAAACCGAAAAATTCCCACAAAACCGCAATTCTGATAAAAATGAGCCCTTTTGGAGGAATATGTATCCAGTGAAAAATGTCCAACCAGCTCTAAAAACACATGGCTATTGTGCCAATATATTGTTTGATTACTTACATTAATCTCTTCAGTGAAACGAGCAAATGTTAAGCCAAGTTAAGCACTATACTGAACAACAATACAATCACCATTTTAACTCTTCTCCTTCTTACCTGCATTACAGATGAAAAGGCTTTCTTTTCTCCCACAGTCTCCAGTGCTTTGTAGGTTGCACACAAGTAAAGAAGTTTAACTTCATCTTTCGTGGATGGGGTAAATTTGCTAAAAATCCATTTAAAGATCTTCTCAGCCTCATAGCTCAAAGCAGCACAAAGAAGGCCAAGACAGCAAGCTCCTTCCTGTCTCAGTTCTTGAAGCAATTTGCTACTGTATTTATAACAAGAAGTAAATTTACACTTTCAGAGATGACCAGTTAGATCTTTTTAATAACAAATAAGAAGTAAAACAGAAAAGATCCTGAACACATTCAGTGTAAGTTTTGTGCAAGCAATTTGCTTCCAAAGCAGAAACCCATACATGTATGAAGGCTTTGTATTTCCTCCAGTAAACAGCTACAGCTGCCACTAGGTTTACACAGAAATAATTTGAAATGGGTTTTCACTAAACAGGTCAAATATATATAAGTTTAGTTTGGTTCCCAGACAAACATAATGCCTTTCAGACAGATCAATGACAAGTAAGAAATAATTCAGGGTCTAGTCATCTGAAACAATCCTACTACATGGCTCCACATATTGCAGGTTTAATTGATTTCAGTTCTCATCTAGATGCCTTGCAAAGCAAGCTTGCTCTCATCTGTGGCTCGATCTCCTCAATGGGAGAACTGTTTTGGAAGTTGCCTTCTCTGACAAAAGCATGAGAGTTTACAGCTGGCCATTGTTTTAAATTTAGCTTTTCCTTGAACGCATGTTGCCTGTTGGCCGGGGTGGGGAAGCTTGGGACAATAACTTATTTCAAAATATGTCCAAGACTAGTATATATTTTACTTCCTATTATAGTACACAGGTACCAAGCTTGTTTCCTGTAATCTGTGCGTTAATATATGTAGATACTCAGATTTGTTCACCTATCTCACTCTTTGTTATTCACCCTTCTAAGGACTGATTATTGCTTTTAGGTGATAATCAAGCTCCAGTACTTTGTGTGCAAATTTAAAAACTTAACAGAGTTCAGCTAATTAATTCTGGCAGCTAAAAGCACAGTACAATAGAAGTGACTGATCCAGAAACTACCGTACAGAAGTTAAATGCGCTGAATCTAAAAGGTACAAGGTATTTTAATTCTTTAGAAGCAGAGAATTTACCAGAGTGGATAAATCCACTTACTTCAGTACTTCCATTTACTTCAGTACTCTGCTTCTAACAGCAGTTAAGTATCCCAAAGGATGATTCATCATGGCCAATGATTGAATAAACTAGTCATACAATTTTTTTTCCCCAACAACCAGCACATACTTGTTTCATAAACCCAGAAACCTTGAAGTTTTATAGCACTTGTAAGATATTTGAATACTATCTAATGCAATTATGGACTTTCCAACACTCATAACAAACAGATATTTCTTTCAAGTGCTACTTAAATTCTTCAAATCAATAATCTATAAATTTCAATTAATTCCTCAGATTTTAACAGGTAAAAATATACTTCCTTTCTAGAGTTCTGCTGTCTTTCTTTGTGACAGAGGTAAAATGCGAATCAGGATGTCTACAGAAACTGTGCAAAGAACTACTATATAAAATTGTGGCGCAAAAAGTTGAAAAACTGCAAGGCAGAGATGGATAAAACAGGAAAGTCTGCAATCTTGTTAGAAGCCAACTAAACATCTGTTGTTTTGATTTTGTGGAATATGTTCACGTGGTCTGCTGGAAGATCTCACATTTAAAACATGATGTTAACTGAAAGCTTATTTAAAACACCTGCTGTGAATAGGGTCATGGGTGACTTTTACTAGATGTTAGTCAGCCCAATATACATGGAGAAATTAGGAATGATGGAAGTGAATTGCTATATGAAAACACCTTTGACAGATGGGACAGATTAGAAGTAGTGCTATCAATATGCAAGATATACCAAGTTGGTAAGCCCCCAAAGCAACACTTTGTTGTGATGACCACCACAAAAAAAAAAGTGAGGCTACTTCTAGTTGCCAATGGATATTCATGCTAAACCTTATTTTAACTAATACTTCCTACACTGCACGTGTAAAAAGTATGTCAATGTCTATATGTCTGTTTAGTCAAAGGGACACAGCTGGAATACAAAAGTCTTGTCTTTGCATGAAAATCTGTATTATTGTTAACAAAATACCAAGATAACCATTTTATTCCTTCTGACAGATACCCGAGGCATCTGTCACTTTCATACTTTAGCAATACAGTGGGATTTTTGATAGGCCTCACTGAGATTTGACATTCAACTGCCTGAAGCATTTTTTTTTAATCCAACCTTATTACATAAAATGTTATCATGCCAATGAAATGCTACCAAATAGAAACATTTTTAAAAGTAGATCTGGTTAATTCTTATAAATCAGAGGTAGAAATTTTTTTAATGATTTTAAAGCGAGACAGAACATTTAACACACGCCACCAGGAAATGGTTGTTTGGGAAGTAGTTCACTTTGAAAAACTGAAGTTGACAGTGTCTCAGGGACTACATTTTTCTATCTTATTTCAACTTACCTTTCATTAAGTACATCATGTATGGCAGTCAGGATATTATCCAGTTGTTTAACTAGAACCTGTAAGTTAAAGAATATATATTTAATACTGTCACGATTGCCAGTACAATCCCAACTACACTTGCATTAAAATACTGTTAGCACCTACATTTGCTAACAGGATGCTACTTTGCTTTTGTTGGCCACTATAGAGACACAAACTATATTTAGCAGCTATACAGTATTGTGTTACATGATTGTGCTTCATACTAGGCAAGCATATTAGCAAACTGCTATGAAGCACTGTGCTAAACAGTTCCCACTCATTGTCTTCCATCATTTTCTCCAACATTGTCTTCTACAGCACACATTACTGCACTAAGCATAAGAAAGAATCAGTAAAACAATTAACTGATTAGTTAAAAACCTCTCAGGTAAATAAATAACTACATTTCCTTAGATGGCCCTAACTTTAAAATGGGTTAAGCAATATCTTTTTCTGTAAGAAAAGGCTATTTATAAGCCCACAATTTAAAAGCTGAGAGAGTATGTATGAAAGAGTCTGGTTCACCTGCTGGCCCTTACAGACTGGCTCTGCCCCTTGACCAGCTCCTCAGGTAGTCCTTGTAATAACTCAGCCCTCCCTTAAGTTACACAAAAGTAAACAAATAGAAAACAAAAAACGAAACCCTTCTTCTCCTCCCAGGTCCTGGAGGAGGAACTCTTTGGCTCTGGCTTTCAGCCCAGCAGCCTGGATTCTTCTGGCAGAAGAAAGCTGAGCTCACCATTTGCTTTCTCCTCTCCTGCTTACTCTCATAGGAGCTTTCCATAGCTCCTAGCACGACACTCCATCTGGACCCACATGCGCTGCAGCTGGGCTCTCAAGGAGGCTGCCTACTCCATCATAAAGGGACAGACCACCCCATTACACATCTTCCCCCTGCCACTTCCCCAAGTGTGGAGTCTGCAACCCATTCTTCCATATCTAATCCCCACTCCATCCCACAAGAAGTCCACAATGGCACATGCAGCTTCTGACTGGTGGCAAATGTCAAAAGAGTAGGGTTGTAATGCCAGGTACTCTGCATCAGTCTGGGATTGGCTTCTTACATTACATTTAACCATGTTAAGGGGGCATAATCTATAACCAGAGAAAAGAGATAATAACAGAGGGTCTCAACCCCACTTTATGGCAAGACCCTCCTCTTACTGTGCATTTTTGTTCTTGGGGAAGGAGATTTCTACTCATATATGGGATTGGGTGTTCTCCATTCTCAAAGTCTGGAGACAGAATAGTCTCAAGGCTTCACTTCAAGGCTGCTCTTTATAGAACAAACCTCTAACTAAAACCCAGATTGCACAGCACTGAATTAATGCATAGTATTCATATCATCTCTCAAAAGGCATCTGAACATGCTGAATACCACACCACTTCCCTGGGTGCAGGCTTGCACAGCTTCTCTTAGTGGAGCTGTAACTGCCAAGAACAGTGGAATACAGTACCAGTAATAGCTTGCCAATCCCAAGACTGACTTTAGTTGCCTTTCCATCTTGGGTACAGGGGATCCTACTAAGGCCTTCACTTTGTCAATGAAGGGACTAATTCCTCATTTCCTAATCCGTACCTCAAATCCTTGATTTTCCTATAGATAAGCCCAAATTTTGCAGGATCTGCTGAGAGGCCAAACCTGCTATAGACATTCTTTCCACATACTATTAAAACAGGAATCATCCATATTGACCACAACATGCTTTCAGAGTGACACACCACCAAACATTTTTTGGTACAAACAAAGATACAAAAGTGCTCTAACTGGAATATTGTTAGATATTATCTAGCAAAAATACCTTCCTGGCAGGTTTTTATAAAAGGAATACAGATTAGAGGTGCACTGATACATTGGTCCAATATCAGATTGGCATCCATCTGATAGAAAAATGATTATATTGGAAATCAGCCTGATGTGGCCAATAATTTGGCCAATAAACACCTGTTTGTGTGCACAGCCACAGCACAGCACGCAGGCAGAAAGAAGCACAGCCTGGCAGCGTACAGCTGGTAAGTCTGTTGTGGTAAAAGGGGAAAGGGGAGGGAAGGGGCCTGGGCGGGCCAAATCAATGCCCCGCACACCAGGGGAGGGAGTAGGGCTGGGGTAGGCACTGGGCTGCAGCTTGTCAGAGGGGCATGGAGGGAGGAACGTGTCCCACCGTGGCATGCTGGTCATCCAGGAGGGAGGTGCCAGGAGTGCCTCTGGATCTGTGCAGAGCAGGCCAGGCAGGCTGCAGCTGTGGGCTGGGGACCACGCTGTGCTCAAGATGGACAACAGCCATGCTGGGGGGGCAGGGGGTAGCTATGGTCAAATTTGGGCTGGCTGCAACCCCCCATAGCCCACCTCCAAGCACCGCCACCATCCGCCCTGAGGACAGAACCACAACCTGCCCAGTGCAGATCCAGAGGCACCCCCCCATCCCCCCTGGACAAGCGGTGGGAACCACCCTCTCCATGCCCCCTAAACTAGGCGCAGCTCCGTCCAGCACCTACTCCGCCCTGGCAGGGCAGTATCTACCCCAGCCCCACTCCCTCCCTCACTGCAGTGCCTTGATCTTTGCACTCTCCCCCACCCCTGCCC
>NW_017729016.1:10449762-10456030 GCF_001723915.1 Gavialis gangeticus
TTTTGTAAGGTTTTTTTAAATGGCCCATTCTAACCAATACCATTCCCTTTCATAAAATGATCAGAGTTACTGTGATCCATTCCCTCAAAATACCACACAGTCATCCTCAAATTGCTTAGACAGATTCTACCTCTAGGAAGAAGTAAAAAGTATTTTTCCCTTTAAAATATTAATGGTTTGACACTGTGGAGGGGGACTGAAAGGACTCTCATGAGCCAGTTACAAGAAGAAAGAGTTTCTTGATGCTAGACACATAGTATTGTGACTGGTAACAAAATCTAGACCACAAGAACTGGCGCAAGGACACATCAGAATGGCACTGCCAGGATGTTCTCAGAAATACTGCACTCAAGTATATTCTCAAAGTTTCATGTTAATGTAAACTTTGCATGACATGATAGAAGAAACTGGGGTTGGGTTGGAGAGAGAGAAGGAAGACACTGACTTTATTCTATTATGCCTCTGTCCTTGTTATAGGACAGTTTGTTATCCTAATTTTCTCATTAGGAAATTACACGTGGAGACAGAATACGTCACAACTTTCTCAGGATTTTAAGGCAGCACAGCTTTTAGAAAAAGAGTACAGGAGTCCAGAAGAACTGTTTAACTAACATCCAATGGGAGCTTGAACTAATATTCTGTGTACCAAGACCTTATAAGATCCTCATCTTTCTAGACCTACTAAGCCTTAGCTCCAAAATATGACAGTACTGCTAGCAAACTACATAGTTACTGTTCTTAATTTACATTCCTTGCTCCTCAAATTGGTATACTGGTGAAGTTTTAACCTCTTACACATCTAGAAGAAATGTACACATTATTCAAAAGGTTAACGACATGAAGTGCCCATAAGATAGCCCAGAAAAGCTCAGCAAACTAAACTTACACTTTACTTGGCATTTATATTTCCTGAAGTTCAGAGCACTAACAAGATAAAACATGATTTATTTTGCAAGAAAAATACTTAACGGCATCTACAAAACCTTTGATTTCTGCTTAAGTGCAACTGATTTAGGCCTTATCTGCATGAGAAAAAGTCGTGGGGCTAATTTGTTGGCATCCCTACTAAGAGGGTGGCCCACACTACTATTTTGGTTTTAACTTTAAAAGAGAGATATTTATGAGACTGCTTCTGGTGCTGTTTTTGAGTACTGATTACTGTAGAGACCGAGGACTGCAAAATATCCTGTTTATATGCTTTTCTTCTCAAAGGTTCAATCTCTCACCAGTAAGTAAATATTTACAAATTTGCTGAGTCTCACACATGAGGTCAAATTCTGTACCTTTATAAACTGCAAAGTGAAACTGTAGAGTTATTATTGTGTCTACCAGTTATGCAGTGGAAGCAAAACATTTGCTGCTTCCAGCACAACATTCATGAAGCCCAAACCAGAACTGTTTTTATCAGTGGTCATTCTGATGAATCCAGGCTACACTCTACAAGAAACAGTATTTCTGTTCTGACAAACAGTATTCCTGTGTTGTCTCCATCACAGCTCAGGGGGTTTTTTTCACATTAAAACACTGGTTGTACTGAGAGAGCTCTCACTTCCCACATGCAAACTGGAAATCTGCCTGTTCTAGCCACTGACCTAAATAACCACAAACATGACCTTAACTTGGGCTACCACTGGGACATCATCCATTTAACAACTGCAGGGGAGGTACTGAAATACTATTAGTCTACAGGCAGGGTTAAGAGTAAAGTTAGTCAGAGTGCTGCAGATGGAATCAAATATACCTTGCTATAACCTTCTTTCCTAATTGGACAAAATTACTAAAGACATTGCAGCAAAATAACTTTCCATCTGGAACTTTCTTATGACCTCACCCCGTATATCTGGCTTTCAGCCTGGTTTGTAGCAGAGACTGCACAAGTCATTAACTGTCTATTTCCAGTGACGGACAGGTTCATGAAGTACAAATTATATTACAAAACTAGTGATAAGATTGTTAACTTGTCCGTGAGCCATGGAAGTGGGAAAAGGAAGGTCTTTCTGTGGTTACACCTTTCCTCTAAAAAGGAAGAGGCGGATGTTGAGAAAATGCCCATCTTTTGAAAAAACAAAAAATCCATTGCACAGATTTCACAGGACTCTCGCTCATGATCCTTGTGCATGACATCTTGGAAGCTTGAAGGAGACAACAATGTTTGTGTCAAGCTGGTTCACAAATTCAGTCAAGGAAGGTGCTTCTGGATCCCCGCATGGTGCTCTTTATAGGCAGTACTCCCCCCATCTACAGTTCAGCTTTTTCTAGTCAACTTGACAGACTTGGTCCATGCTATGGCTATTCAGTCTGCATAGATTAAAGATACAGTTGAAAATATAGCCAATTTGAGCAACAGGACAGTTTAAATTCAAGTAAAAACTGCACTTAAGTATACCTAGAAGATATTTTGGGGAGCAGTCAAAAGAAAAAGTAAATTGTCTGCTGCACAATCAATATCATATTTATATCCAGAGTTTGGGCATTCAGTGATTCTGCTTTGAGGCAAATGTCTTAAGTACATCAAACAATAAATCATTTCCTAAATGCCAAAAAAAACATGACCTAGAAATAATTCCCATAAGAAGTATCAACTAAGAAATTCTGCCTACCCAATCTCAAAAGTCAAACCTTTTCAAAAAGAACAGATAAAAAAAACCAAAAAAAAAAATACACAGGCACACATTTCAGCATCAAGAGACAACATAACATCACTAACCAATTTGTTTTCTGGTTGCTGAATGAATTCTTTCAATTGCTTTACAGTAGCCAGTCTTCGGTCTCTGTCGTCTTCCCGAGTAATCCTCCGAAGAAGATTTGACAGTCGAGACTCGTCAGAATAAGACAACGATCGCTCTGAAAAATAAGTTTATCATCTACATATGCATTTTTGGTTTCATAAAGAAAAATAATTTCAAATGCACAGTTACACTTAAAAGCACAGCTTTTTCTTGGGGGAAAAACACAACCAATTTTTATTTCAAAATTAACCCATAACTCAGAACAATCTAAATAGGAAAATGGGTTAAACTAACTGAAAGTTTCTTCACTTCCAGTGGACCCTATAATGGATCTTCCATACTCTTGTTGCTTTGAAGCTGAACATTGGACTAAAGCATTAGATTAAACCTGCCTTTGAACAGCCTACCAATTTAACTCCCAAGGTGGAAATAAACTTAATTGTACGTATATTGGGTTAACAACAGAAACAAAGTTAACTTTTCTGATTTGTAAACAGAAGATCCTTCTGCAGGGACAGGAAAACAGAGTTCTTCAATATAAAATACCTTTACTATAAAACATCTTCACTTTGGATACAGATGCTAGACGTTAAGGGAAAGTCCGTCTACTAAATTAAAGAAGTTTTCAGTAAGGGTGTGCGAAACTGGCCCTATTCGATTCAGCTCGAATCAGGGACAGTGATTTGATTCGTTGATTGTCCCCGATTCAATTTGGCTGAATCTGAGTCTAAAGATTTAGACATAGACACAGCTTTAAATGTTTTTTCTACATACCTCGAGGTACCAGGTGCAGCTTATGAACGCTGCAATGCTGGGGCAGATGGAGCGTCCCACAGGAGTGCGGGGGGGAGGGGGGGGGCGGGGCAGCACACTCGGTGGTGAGCCTGGAAGTAGACCAGAAGTACTTCCAGTCCACTTTTAGGTCTGCTGGGGAGCCCCTCGGTGCCCCTCTGGCTCGGCCATGGGGGGGATCCCAGGTGCCCTCCCAGACCCAGGAGGCACCAGCTGCTGAGCCCGGTGGGGGGGCCTCAGCACATTCCCCAGCAGACCTGGAAGCGGACCGGAAGTGCTTCTGATCCACTTCCAGGTCTGCTGCTGAGTGCGCTGGGGAGCCCCCCACGCGCCTGTGGGATGCTCCATCCACCCCACCATTGCAGCATTTACAAGCCACCTGGTACCTTGAGGTATGTAGAAAAAACATTTAAAGCTGTGTCTATGTCTGAATTGCCGAATCCTTCCGAATCTCTCTGAACCAATTCAGAGGGTTCCGATTCTATTCAGAGAGGTTAAAAGGTCTCCTGATTCGATTCCGATTTGGCCACCGAATCGGGCTGAATCAAGCCAGCAACTAAAGCTTCACACAGCCCTAGTTTTCAGGTATCTGAAAGCTATCTATTCTGCAATACATCAAGATCCAAAGAACTTACCAATCAAATTTTAGCAGCTGGTTTGGAATGGAATGATTAACTGTTTTAGTAATTAAGAAAAATAACAAGTTTTTAATCTATAAAATAGAGATCACCCCATTTCTTTTTCTGATCTTTTTTGTTTTATTAAAATTAGGATGCAAATTTTTGGACAGAAGCTATTACTTATGCATACATACAGCGCAAAACGTCAGCAAAAATTCTGTCTTTAAAGACCCTAAATAAAATGGGTGACTTACAGGCTAAGTACAGACAGTCAAAAAGCCCAAGGTTGAATGGATTCAGTCTTTGCAGGTTGGTCTAAGCTGCATAGATTGAACCAATAAGCAAGCAAACAGACATTCACTTTTGATTCCAGAAATGTAGCCGTATGCCCTCCAGTAACCCAGGCCAGAAGTTGGGGGGTGCTAGAGCACACCTCCTTGGTTGTCTGAAGCAAGCAGCTTGGTCCAAAGCTACCCAACCACCCTGTGAGGGTGGATTATTGCAGAAGAGGTACAAAGCAACCTGGGATGTTAGGGGACTGTGGGTTAACTTTAATCTGGAGGAGATCTGGAACAGAAGTTCAATAAACTGATTTAACCTAAATCAGTTAAGTCTGATTCTACATCCATCCAGGTTCATCTTAAACTGGCTTCAGCCATTTTGAAAGGGGTTTATATGCACTGAACTTTTGTTGCATTACAAATTTGAACCTGTTTCCAATCACTTATACCCATTTATGTGTAACATCTGTCCCTAGCCTTAATATCTGAACTCATAACTATCCTACCAGCATCTAAAACACGTCACATATTTCTTTTTGGATTAGAAGGATTTGCACAGTGTTTGACTGACAGTGCCAAAAAGACAGTGGAATTATGAAATACTGAGTCACTTTGGAAATAAAAACTCTTGGGTCTCTTTATGCAGAAGTGGAACAGGGCAGGTGAGTTTTCAGTAAGGCTTCCACAAGTCACATTATAACATGAATTTTTAGCATATGCCTTCAATGTTGCATGAAAACAACATTGGGTGACCAAATTGCTAATCTACCAAATAACTGGGAGCCTGCTTACCGAAGTGTCTTGACACATGAATTTTAAGAAAGCATTTATCTCGTTAATATGAGGATATGATTACTAGAAATGTGCTCTCCAAGAAGACCCATCTTCATCCAGCCCATCTTAGTGAAAACCTTGCATTTGTAAAATCTTATTAAGCAGTTCTGATTGATATTCATATAGTATTTGAGCCTTATCAGTATGCTAAACCTTCATTTTTAGTCTGAACTAAACATTTTGTAAATTATATTCCCCAAGTACCTTACTGGTGTCTTCCAACAACCAGAAAAAACACCAATAAGATATTTTTGGAATATCCAATAAGAATACCACCAATAAGAATTCCTCCTAGATTTTAGTAAAATCTTGATAGGGCAGCAACTCCTATAAGAGCAAGTTCTTCCTGAATGGAAGAACCAGATTATTTTCCAGAGAGCTGTTTGCTGCAAAAGCCAAACTTAGTTCCCTTTTTAGCTCAACACAAAAAGAAGACCACTAGTCCTCCCCTTCTGATCTCTGGCATGGTCCCAGTTCTGAAGAAAAATGTAAGATTGTGAACAAGTGATCACTTAGTCAGTCATGTGGATACTGCTTCATATTTTCTTCTAATGGATCCAGAGTCAAAGAGCAATGGAGATCACTTTTTGTTTTGACTGGCTACTGAATGGTCATTTCCTCCAAAAAGACTACAACTCCTGTTTTGCTCCAATTTCTCCAGTATTGTAGGGGTCTAACATGCTTTCTGTTCCTGACCAGGGTGGCCTCACAAAACATTAAACATCTGCAAACTGCACAAATATTTGTAGTTATGTCTTCCTTTGAAGCTGCACAGGATTTTCCTTTTCTCTTGGTTATTTACAAACCATGCTCTTAAGAAGTGGGAAAGACCACATATTCTGTGAGGAACATCAAAGGAACCTAGGTCACAGCAGGAGATATTACAAACAGAAAATATGATGTCTCCTTGAGTCAGTCACCAAGATTTGGGCTGGTGGGCAATTATTTGGGCTTAAGGAACTGTGGTAAGTGGTTATGGACTAGGTCGGACTGCGTGGGGGGGGGGGGGGGG
>NW_017729016.1:10456194-10463821 GCF_001723915.1 Gavialis gangeticus
GGGGGGGGGGGGGGGGGGGGGGGGGGGGGGGGGGCAGGATCTCCATGAGACCTGCCTAAGATTCCTGCGGGCAGGGCGTGGGCGTGCTCAGCCAGGCAGATGGCATGAGGTTGCAGGCAGGTGGGGAGTGGCTTCTGGGAGCAGGATAGATGGGTGGAGTGGGATCACAAGGAGACAACAGCGTGGGGCCAGGGCCTGGAGCAGAGCCGTGATCCGCTCCCTGCCCAGAGAACCAGCACCTGCCACCCCACCCCATTCATCAGCCAAGCATGGCCTACCCACAGGGGTCTCGGGCCAGTGAAGACCCTGGCTGCCTATCTGATCTGTCCAGTGCCCCCCATGGTAGATACAGGGCAGATGGGCTGGCATGCTTGGACAGTGGGGCAAGTCTGACGGTGGTGGAGACACTGGGAAGTTGAGTCCAGCCACCATGCTGCCCCAGTCCCGTCGCACATACACCACAGCACCCACCACATGTACCACGGACCAGGTAGAAGCCTAATGCAGGTCAAACAGAATCCCTTGGCAGGCCAGATCTGACCTGTGGGTCATATTTTGCCCACCCCTACACTAAGAACTAGAAACCCTTGCTATAGAGTTGACCACTCAGATCTGAGAAACTCCATTTTACCCTCTAGCTGTTGACCTGAGCTAGCAGCTGCACTCTGAAGGTTGCCTGCCAATGCTCCATACATCATTAAGCTCCAAAGATAGGAAACTGGAGCACAGGTGCATTGCATGGACTCATAGGAAATGCAGCAAAAATCAATTCTATGGTCATCCCTGGAGGAAAGAAGAGAACAAAATAAATATAAACTGTGTTCTAGGGTGTGGCCATTTTCTGTGGTAACTGGGCTGAACCGTAGCAGGTCACAAGTGAGCCTGTAAGAAATTATGTTTCTGAAATCCACGTCAAAATGAAATGGTTAGAAGCCAAAATGGGCACTAAGGAATGCAAATATTTTAAAATGGTCCACATTTGAAAATTAATTCTGCCTAAGACAGCAACTGCACTTAAATTTATATTCTACTTCCGTATAGCTTCACTTACCCTTTCAAATCTAATTTCAGATTAAACAGGCACAGTTCTTTTTTTTGAGATCTCTTTATCTGTCCAATTCCAAAAGTTCTATTTTCTACCACAGTACTTTTAAAAAAACCAAAATCACCGTTATCATGATTAAAGGACTTCTGTTCTTTTATTTATGACCAGAAAAGTCCTTTAAATAGGTTTGAGAATAGTTTAGACAGCCCTTTTCCACTGTAGGTACACCCCGTCCTTCTTGCCTTTTAAAGTAAATTAAGGAATAGGTATTCCAAAGTAACTTCATGTACAGGCCTGTCTGCAGTAATAGTACCAATATAGTATTAGTAATCAAAATAGTTGTTTCTAAAAGAGGATGTTTTCTACTTGCAGCCAACACATATTTAAAGATTTGCAGTTCAATTGTAACAACCAATACACATTGCTTACTCATAAAAAGGGGGGAAAGAGAGGAAAAAAGAAAATCTCTTTATCTTTTACTCACTAAACATGATAGAGATTGCTGAAAAATAATGGGTATTTTTGAAAAACAACTTTCTTACCCTGTGATTTCCTCATGTCTTTTGTGGCTAAAGCACGATTCCCATGCTGAACACTGGTAAAATCAGGATTGGTCACATTGTTAACCCTCAGCTCTTGCCCCAACGACTTCCGACCATAAGTATTTTCCCCAGATCCTCCATTGACATTGTAGCCACCTGTTGAAACATTGATTTGAAAATCAAAATATGTTGACAGCTATGATGCCTATTTTTCATTTTGTCGTATCTATGTTAGGAAGTCTTTCAGTTTTGTTCTTAATTATTAAACTTATCATCTCTGAATTATTTTAATCATGTACTTGTCTTTATTTTAAATGGTGACTTGCAAATAGCTCATGTTAAAATCAAAAAAACACTACACTATGGTATTTTTTAAAACTGACCAATTGTAAAAGCTCTATTTAAAAAAAATACGATAAAAGAAAAAGTAGCTTTGCTTTTTAAAAAAGGATGAAAAGACCCTAGTTCTCAATTTATATGCAGAAGGGTCCTTTGAGTTGGCTGGGAAATAAAAATAGCTAGGCCCATCCACAAACTCTGCATGTGCCTTCCTTACCTGTCCACTTTGTTTCAATTCTACTGCTGCTATAAACAACAGCCTACACAGCATACAAAGTGGCAGAGATTATCAAATGAAGAAAATCTACAGTCTCCGTTGTAGCAAAAAGTAGATGTTATTTGTAATGAGAGATGGCAAAACATTCAAATAAAGTGCAATTTAAAAATAGAATGGGTCCCTTTGAACATATGTCCAATCAATATCCTCAGAAGTCAATTATGGTCATCTTAAGGAATACTTACATAAACACATTAAACACATGTGGATGCACATCTTAAAAAATTAACTCGGTGCTTCACTGACAGCAGGCCAGTCTACCCAGAAGAAATAAAAGCCTCTTTTAGAAGACATAATGGTCCCAATTTGCTGCAAATACTTTTCTTAGTAGTGAACTGCCTCAGGAAGTTCAGAACATCTCAGAATGACAGCCACATACAAAACCATCCTCAAAGAACCAAGTTCCCCAAGAATTCACATAGTGAGAAGTCCAATCTTTCTGTTTTGTCATATCTATTATAGCAGTTTGTGGTGTCGGAGCTGCTTCTGCCCCTTTCCTTACAGGACTGCCAAACGTTTTACTGATCTTGCATGATTCTTTGTGCAACTCGCAAGAACTCAATTTTGAGGTTTAAACAAGGAGAGAAAGTTTCAACCCATGCAGGCAGCCTTTTAAAAAGCATCTTCCCTACTTGACCCACTGGAATCATACAAGAAAGAACAGGTTTTGGGTCAAGGCATCTAGAGGATCACTGAGGCTTTCCTCCAGCAACATAACTCACGTGACCCCATCTCTTACAGACTATAAAGATATTGGAGAAAAAGAAAAAGAAATCTGAGTATTGCTCAGACTATCTTTTAGCAGTTACATTAGTTGCTTTGTAAAAGGGAATACAGAATTTAGGAAGCTTCAACTACTGAAGTCCAAATGATAAATAGGGTAACATGGAGCTGTAGTGATCCCAAAAAGCTACTGTAACAGCTTCTTCTTTGGACAATACAGGAAAGTATGAAATTTCCATAGGACTCTACAACGGTCCAACTAAGAGCCCACTAAAGCCATTTTGCTGTACTGGTGCAAATCACTCCTTAAAAGAAAATTACTTCTAACTGTGATATTTATATCTTGAGGTGAAAAGATCACATACCACTGCAAAAATTCAAGACTAATATCATTGACTGTGTCAGCTCATCATGCATTCAAATCACACACATCTCACAAACTTTTTTCACCTTCTATAACAAAATCCACATTGCCATATTTCATAATTAAATGTAAAATAACAACCTCAAGCAACCCCATAATCAAATGTAGTTACCTAACTACAGAGAGAAAAATAGGAAATGTAGCACCCTCTCCTTGAAGGAACTTCAACCATTAACTGTGTCTTTACATGCAGGGTAATTTGTTTTGAAATAGCCATGATAACCCTTCACTTCATATCTGTTGCTACAGGAGTAAAAATTTTTCCTTGGCAGTGTTGAAGTACTCCACCAAGTGTCCAATGACCACTACTGGGCCAAGACTGAATGTGAGTGTAGAGAAAACACAATCACAGAATCACAGAATAGAAGGACCGGAAGGGACCTGTAAGATCATCAAGCCTGGTCCCCTGCCATGGGCAGGAGGAAGCTGGGCTCAAACAATCTCAATGAGGTGCTTGTCCAGCCTCCTCTTGAACATCTCCAGGGATGGTGACTGCAGCACTTCTGCTGGGAATGTGTTCCAGATTCTAGATACCCTTATGGAAAAGGAGATTTTCCTTATGTCCAGCTTAAATTTTTCCTCAACTACCTTGTGCCCATTGGACTTCATCCTCCCAAGGTGCGCCTTTCTGAAGAGTTACTCCCCTACGTCTTGGTGTTCACCCCTGACATACTTGCAAGAGGCTATCAAGTCACCTCTCAGTCTTCTCTTGTTTAGACTGAACAAACCCAGTTCCCAGAGTCTCACCTCATAAGGCCTATCCTCCAGGTGCCTAATCACACGGGTGGCCCTTCTCTGTACCCTTTCGAGCTTATCCACACCCTATGCAGAAATACAGACTTCCTTCTCACTGGAAAAGAGAGAAAGCTATGCAGAAATGCAGACTTCCTCTCACTGGAAAAGTTAAAACCCAGTTAGTGAATCAGATTCGAATGTGGAGCTGCAGATCCCTCACATCTAAATAAAAAGAAAGATGAACCAAGCCAGCGACTTGAAATTTTACTTGGTCATTTCCACCGTACAGAATTTAATAAAAAAGGTCCTATAACTGACATTTTCAACCCTAGAAAAAATCCAATTTCTTTTCATTTTTCCTGTTCCACTCCTGGAACCAGATGTCTTGTTCTGAAACGCAACAGGTATGAGCCAGCTTCTGGAAATGGTTTCTATTTTGTTAGTTTCTAGTGTCAACACTAAGCACTGGCAACTCAAAATGTTTACTGTAACTTAACAAATGTATCCCAGGTAGATTTATCTACAACAGAAAAAGAAGCCTAAGTTCTCAAAATGAAATATTTTGATCTAGACAGTCTGGTGAATAGTACAAACCTAACCCAGCTGTTTTAAGATGAATATACTGTTCAGTATCTCACACTTTCTAGTAATTACAGGTATGACTATTAACTAAGAATGCCTGGAGTAAACTTTAGGAAAGAGTATCATCATCTCTTTCTTGATTAAAACAGGTTGAAAATTAAGACAGTCTGATCAAAATAAATGAGTTGAAATGGCTGATTTAGCAGAATTCAAACACAGCTGACCAATCATGTTTTTCTCCTGAAAGGAAAATAAATCCTATAAATTCCAGCAGCTATGAACAACTAAGAGCACCGAGCAAATTTTAAAGGTGTATTTCCCAAAACAATAACTTCCTGGATATATGAACCTTAATATTTGAACGTACTCCAAGTATTATATTAATACTACCTAGCACTATTTTGGGTGCTCAAAAATGCCATAATTCTAGCATTTAATACTGAAGGACTAATTAATAGAAAAAAAACTTGGGTTTTTTTTTAAGGTAATGCAATCCTTGTCTAAATAATTTTGGAATCTTAAACAACTACTGATTTCACACCATGTTCCTTCCTGCTAACCATATCTATTGATTGAAAAGATATATCAGTTGGGATATTTTTATCCTATTTGTACCTTTGAAAGGAAAACAAATTGCAAGTGGTTTTTTATAAGCCTCGGAACCAAATAAGTGTTTTTATGAAATGCTTGACATTTTTCACTTTTAAGCCAGATCTAAAGGAAGTTAACTTTGTCTCAAAGACAGTGATTTTGCAAAATAAATTTCCACTTTACATGTCTATTCTTATCAGCGCTACTTTAAATATTCAGAATCAAGAAGTTACTTCATCCGACAATAGTTGGAAGCTTGAATTAAACCAGGCCACTTCCAGCTGTGCAAAAGAGCAACATATTCCCCTTCCCCCAGACCAAATAACTTTACAAACCACCATCACAATACACCTGTGGGATACATGTATCACAACTAATTTATAAAGTTAGACTGAAGCATACAGAAGAGAAATGATTTACTCAACAATACAGATGGAGGCAAAGTACAGGCTAGTTCAAAGTCAACTGATATAAATACAATCATTTCTTTACCAGATCAGGTCAGATCACAGATCCATCTACTCCAGTAGCCTACCTCCAACAGCAACCAACATTAGGGGTTTTTTTAAAGGAAGGTTTTGTATCCCAAAGTAAGCCATTCTGGAATAGTGGAAAATTTCTTTCTATTCTCCATCCACTGATTATTAGGTTTGATCTCCCCACCCCCCCAAAATGAAACTCTGAATGAAAAGTTCTCATAATCCTTACTACATTTTTGGACTCGGTGATATACTGTGGCAACGAATTGTACAAATATTGCTTTTTATTAAAACAAACTTTCAGTACTTTTAATTTTGTCGCCTTTCATTGTCCTTGGAAGTCCCCTTTTTACTTTATATATAACAGAGCAATCCATATACCTTTTTCTTCATTCTGTATGTCAGTGTGGACTCTGATATCATCATGTCTTTGTCGAGACACCACAGCTGAATTTGAGGGTTGTAATCCATAGGAGGCAGAACTGCCCCGGTCTCTGGATGCAGAATATTTTAAATTGTCTTGGTCAGTAGATGCACTGTCAGTTCTATAAAAAGAAAAATATTTTTATGTAGTAAACTAAGAGTGGGATTCACATTTATGAATGCATTTATGAATAAATTTAAAAAACAATCCCAATATCTTATATATCCAAGCTGCCTTTAGATAAAGTAATTTAAGCGCATGCTTTGAATGAAAACTGAATTAACTGTAACAGAACACCAAGGAGGTGTCTCTCAATGTGTCAGTGCTCTCTTATATGCACTATCTGGTTAGGTGCTTGGATTTGGATGGACACTTTGACTGCGCAGAACGCTGAAGTTTTGATCAAGTTAACTCTTGGAAACAAAGAATGGATGCTCTAAAAGGGAAAAAATGAGAGGGGATGTTATTTTGTATACACACATTATTGCTCGAGAACAAACCCTAAGCAGTTCACCCTGAAGGAATTTACAACTTCTCCAAAACAACTCCTGTCTGTCAGTAAATAGATCTTTTGAGCTGAGATTTAAGGGAAAAAAATAAAACGTAAGCATAGAATCAGGAAATGTATGATCTACTTCTCACAAGAACTGAAACACTAAAAATGAGACAAGCAACATAAAAATTAACACTTACACAGCATGCCACAAGAATACGGCAACAAACGCAAGGTAACTTCCAATGTACAGGTGTCACCATCGGTCAAGAGGTTCTCATATAGACTGTTAGTAATTATGATGTTTTTACAACATCATAATAGAAACGTAAGAAACAAAGCTTTCCTGTGCAGAAAAAAGCTCCCAAGTTGTATCCTTTCAAGGGTCAGGAGGTTAAGATTTTTTTCTTCCATGAAATCCCTTTCTAATATTATGTTTACGTGATAATGTCTAGGTACTGGAGATTTACTTTATATCCCAGGGTAATTAAGTGCAAAATAGGAAAAATGAGCAAACAGGCAAGAGTGATAAGGTACTTCTTTTATTTTCTTCTCTGGATGCATATGAATTTGACTGATTTTAATAAATTACATTTTTTAAACTTCTGAAGACTTCCGTTCATCTAACTCTAGTACCTTACGTTAATTAAAACAGACTTTTAAATGCATCCTTATAAAGAACATTGGAGGTTGTATGTTCTTGGCTTAAAATATCTAAGCAAAATGAAAACACTGACATTAAAAAATAACTAAAATTCATACCGATTAAAGTACCGACCATGGGTAACTGTTCAGCTAATCCTAAAGGTCTCTCCTCATTGCTATGAGCTTTGGAAGGCCCAGACATTTTACAACAAGAAGTGATTACACCTATTTTCTGCTAAAAGAAAATTCTCTCTCACCACTTCCCACTTAAACATCAAGGATAAATGCAGAGCCCCCCCCAGCAAACAAAAAAAGGACAACCCCCCCC
>NW_017729016.1:10463999-10467903 GCF_001723915.1 Gavialis gangeticus
CCCCACACACACACACACACTATTAACCCTTGGTTAAGTCCTTCATAAAAAAGGAAGAAAAAAGTTACTACAGTAAAAGCCAACAAGTAAATTCATGAGTCAAATACACTCCATAGGCAAGAAGGTAAAAACAGAACAAAACTAAGTCTATAAATAAACTGAAGAGGGAACTTAATCATCTCTTAACACACACTTGGTGATCTCAAAGATCAGCTTCCTCATCTGTAAAACAGAAAGTATAATCCTATGAGGATTAGCATTAGCAAGATGCAAAATTGCCTATTTAAGGCAAATGAGAAATTAAGAGATCACAACACACTTTTCCTTCACCCTATTCTTGAGTGAACTACATAAAAACTGCCATTTACTGGGTTGGACCATAGGTCCATCTTGCCCAGTATCTTGCGTGTCACAGGGCCACAGCAGACAAGTCTGTACTCCACCCTGACCCCACAAGCCACTGGGGACCACAGCTTGCAGCTCCTGCACGGGGCCATTGCCACAAGCAAGTTATCTGGTGCAGTTCACAGACACCCCCCGACACCTGCCCCTCCTGTGAGCAGAGGGAGACCCTGGCGCACACGTACCTGGAGTGCACTGGCTGCAGCCCCTGCACCCACCACCTCCTCCAGAACCTCTTTCCCAGGATCCGGCTGCACTATTCCCCTCACCTGTTTATTTATGGACTCTACTTCCATGGTCCCCCAAGTCCCGGCACATCCTGGCCAACCTCCTCCTGGCCCTAGCCAACCCAGCAATATACCTCATCAGGAAGGAGGCTCTGGTCGGAAAGACAGCCAGGGACCACAGGGCCCCTTTCCTTTCCTTCATGCAATCCCATCTCCTGGCAGAGTATCACTGGACAACGTCCACTGGCTCCTTGGACTTGTTTGAGGGCCAGCAGGTGCTGTCTGGCATGCTCTGCTTGGTGTCCCCCCATGGCACACTAGTTATTATCCTTTGACTATCACTCCTGTCCCTGTTATGTCTTTAGTTGTCCCCAGAAATCAGTTGCTACCTTCCCAGTAGCCTCCATGTTTAAGGGAAGCTAATAGTTTATTTGGCAGGCACTGCCTCATGATTTTTTAAGGCAATAAATAGGTGTGAGTCACAGTGGCAGAGAGCAGATACTGAAAGGGAGAGTGAACCGGGTATGACCTGGGTTTCCCCCTCCCTGCTCCCACCACTGTTCCTCGTTCTCTTGCAGCCTCCAGAATTTAAGGTCCAGGAAGTTCTGATTCAGAGGCCGTCTCCCTCACTCCCACACTCACTAGCTACTGCTGCCCCTTTCCTCCACAAATCTGTCCAGTCGCTTCTGGCTAAACTGTCAGCTTCCACAACCTCGGGTGGCAATAAGTTCCACACTTTGATTATATGCTGTGTGAAAAAACTTCCTTTTGTTAATTTTAAACTCACTACCTATTTGTATCTTTTTATGATCGCTAGTTCTTGCACTGTTACCATTCTCCGTACCTTCCCTAGCTCTTCTACATCCTATGGGGTACAGTATTCAAGGTGTGGACACACCATGGATTTATAAAAGGGCATGATGATACTTTGTTTTGTTTCATTTCCTCCTTAATAAAATTCCTAACAGACCAACTGCAGATGCTTCCTCAGCCCGATGGAGGGTATTGGTACCCGAAAGCTTGAAAAGAAGAATTTTTCCAACTATCTGAGTTGGTCTAATAAAAGATATCAGATTTACCCAAAAAACCTTGTCTGCCCGTGTCCTCAGACCCACATGGCTACAACCTATACCCCTGCAACATTTTGTTTGCCTTTTTGATGGCTGCTGAGCACTGAGCTGACGTTCTAGTCATGAATGGTCCACAATGACTCCCAGACCTCTTTCCTGGGTGTGGTAACAGCTAATGTGGAGCTCATCATAATGTACATATAGTTTGGGTTATTTTTGCCCATGTGCATCTCTATACTTATTTACGCTGAGTTTAATCTGCCATTTAGTTGCCCTTTCTCTCAGTAGTGCCAGCTCCTTCTGTAGTTCTATGCAGTCCACCTTGGTCTTTACCAAGGTGCTTAATTCTGTGTCACTACAAATTTGGCCACCTTACTAACCCAAGCCCCTTTCCAGATCTACAGTCACTATTATTTTATATGTTGTTGAAAAGCAAATAAGGCCCATTTTGCTTGTGGAAGACAAGATGCATCTTATGTTTCAATTCACTAGTCACTTCCACAGCCCATGTACATTTTCTCCCTCCGTGATACGCAGAAGAAACTTCCAGTTCAAACACAACGTTGCAGGATATACAGGGTTTCTGCTTGTTTGGTATTCCACTCAATTGTTTTGAGTCTGAATACCAAATAAGCTCTTAACAGTTTGATTCTGAGACTAATATTTCCTTCAAAAACAGTACAGTATTAACTCATACCTTCAAAACAGGGAGCTGTCAACTGTACTTCAAGAAGTAGTTGATTAAGAGCGTGAATTTTAAGCACTGTGTTTTGAAAATACCTGAATAACTTCACTTCATATGCTGTTGGAAGTGTTTATCAAGGTGAAGCCCAGAAGTCCTATAGGCCTGTAGTTCTTTGAGAAAGAAAAATAAATCTTGAATGGGCTCTGTGACTGGGGGAAAAGTTCTGCAAACGGTAGGAGTAGACCAATAGAAATTTTATGGGCTGATATTGGTGGCCGATTTTTAAGGAGCCATATCAGCTGATACCAATCCAATTCCAATATGCAGCCGGGCAACTTGGAGCATCGGCTGGTAAGTCTGTTGTGGGGGAAGGGGCACAGGGGGCAGTGCGCCCCCGGATCTGCGTGCGGGGCAAAGGTGTGCTGCTGCGGGCTGGAGGCAACACTGGCCTCTTCCTGGCAGGGAGCTGGCCCAGGCTGTGCTCAGAAGGGGGGCTGCGGGGGAGGGGGGGCCTACAGCCACCCCAAAATTCGCCTCGGCCCTCATCCCAGCGCTGCCACTGCCCACCACAGGCACAACCTGGCCCACCCCGCCATCCCGCTAGAAAGAGCCTGACACTGCCCTGGCCACAGCCCACAGCGGCAGCCTGAACTCACAGCTGCTGCTGTGCTCATGCATGGGACATTTACTGGTCATATTATCAGGCAAAAAAAGCCGATTGCCAATACTGTCAATTTTTCCTATATCGGTGCTGACCCGATATGGGACCGATGTATTGGCACACCTCTAACAGACAGACTCAAAAGAGAGAATGTGTCAATCCATTAACAAAAGTAGCATTTAAAAAAATTAAACAACAACAACCCTAATCTTTCCTCATACACTCTTCTAATAGACAATAATACTTGCCTGAGAAACTCTTTCTTTTCACTACAATCAGTGTGCCTATTTGAAAAAAACAGCAATTTCTGTTCATCTCCCAACAGGCACTGTAAAAAAAAAAAGACCCTTTGGTAAAAACTACTGATTTCCTGGGTAAGACTTTAAGATCCAACAGGTTTCTATGATCAGTAAGGCTTTGCAGTGGGGATTTCCAACTAAAGCAAGCTTGGAATAAGAAGATTAAGCATTTTATTTGACAGCGATTACCTGTATTACTTCTGCTTATTCAGAAACACGTGCCTGAATAAGAGTGACAGAATCTATATTCTCTTTTAGTTATATTTTATTAGTCTCCCATGTGTCACTATGAAAATTTAAAGTTCACATTTCACTGAAGGAAAAAACAAAGAGTGCTTAAAATCATGACTTATATGTGCTTATCTAAATGTGTTCCGCAATCAATGAATACTGAGAGAAAGACTTAGTAGTTGAAAACAGGTTTGCTTTTAAAGTTCAGAACCAATTCAAAGGGTTATTGTAGAGACCACACACAACTTCTTGAAGTCCTAACTCAGTAAACAGCCTGTACATAAAAAAAACGCATATAGACTCATGTTTAAAAGGAAAGGTATAGAAAG
>NW_017729016.1:10472903-10476390 GCF_001723915.1 Gavialis gangeticus
TAAACGTGTTCCGCAATCAATGAATACTGAGAGAAAGACTTAGTAGTTGAAAACAGGTTTGCTTTTAAAGTTCAGAACCAATTCAAAGGGTTATTGTAGAGACCACACACAACTTCTTGAAGTCCTAACTCAGTAAACAGCCTGTACATAAAAAAAACGCATATAGACTCATGTTTAAAAGGAAAGGTATAGAAAGTTATTTCTCTTATCTTTGCTTTACACCCATTTTAAAGAAACAGTATAGCCAGGCCACAAAACACACAAGATGACATTTTTCCTGATAAGGTAATATTTCTACTTAAAATACATTGCGACAGGCAGATATTTTGGCAGTCACACTTAACTGTGCTAATGCTTTCTTTCAAAGCCCTGGACAGCACCAATGTTAAGCCCAATGTCAAATAAAGTACAAGCTCATAATAAATCTTTGCAGAACCAAAGATGTATTAAAAGGTGTTCACTGTAACAGGGTTAAGCAATTTGCCACGTCATAAGAATGAAGAAACAACTGGTCCCTGATGTTGGGATTGTTAGAGGTAGCAGTTTGTAAAAGAGATCATACCATATGCTGAGATGATCACCGAAGAGAATACACATATAGCGCATACTGTGTGCTGCCAAAACCATTACACTATAGTAGTGCAAAGGCAACCTCAGTTACGAATACAAAACTTATTAGAATAAAAAATTGTACAGGTGGAGTGGAAAACTGAATGAAAAATTCTAACTCTAAACACTATAAAAGATCCTAGATGCACCTTCAAGAAGCAGTACTACTTAGCTACCTTCAAAGTTTTCATTTCCCCTCAAACAAACCTTAATTGTGAGCAAGCAAGTAAACCTGCACCTTCCATCCAGAATCAGTCAAAAGAGAAGCTGATTAACAGTTTCCTGCTGAGCAACTTGCTGGAGCAAACTGTTCTGCAACAGAGATTTTGGTATTCTTTCCTATCTTTAAGTTCTTTACCCATCAGAACAGAATAGTCCACCATCACATTCAGAAATAGCCATTGCAAGTCTTTCAAAAAAAGTTATCTTATTTGTGTTGTGTTTCAGGTGATACACAAGGAATCATAAATTTGTACCGTCATTATCTCCTCACCTAAGAAATTTGATTGAAGGACTGGATAATGATATGGAAGATTTTCTGAAGACACTGCTGACGGTTACATTCCAAGGCTTTCAGATATTTCCGATAACTTGTCCAAGTTTCAAACCCATACTACAGGGTATAGTTGACAACAATTTAGTAGACAAGAAGTCTGATTTGGGTCCTGATATAATGATTAGCGAAAATACAATTTCAGAGACATCCAATGGCAGCACTACTAGATTTTATCTGGTGTTATATCTCATTCTCTATGTTAACTTTTTGAGAAAGGTGGCTTCACAGAAGCAATCAAGAGTGAGCTGAAGCTCCTCAACTAAGTAGGCACAAATGAAACAATCTTCAGCCTACTAAAGATAACTGAGGTGTTGGTTATCTTGGATTTGGAATGTAACCAGTTTGTGTTAAAAGAGATTCACTTCCATGCAATACTACATGGAAACATTTATCATAGAAATCATAGTCAAGTAGGGCCGGAAGGGACCTCCATAGGTCATCTCGTCCAACCCCCTGCCTGAGGCAAGATCACCCCTATTATTGTTCAATTTAGCTTATTTATTTAATTTAGCATGTGTATTCTAGAATATAATTATTCTGGACTAAGCTACTTCAAAATAACTTCCTCATACAGATAAGATTCTGGAATCAAATCACTTTAGAGAATAATTATTTGAAAAAATCTCTTAATTTCCAAAGAGAACATCCACACAGAGGAGTTACTGTTTTTCTGCAATAGCTATGCCGGTTGCTCCATTAGGCGAACATGTAGAAAGGGCAGACTCGAAATAGGCACTTCTCCCAGGGAAAATGTGCTTTTAAAATTCTCCTTCTCATCAGAGCTTTTGTAATCTGAAATAGCTTAGATGAATAATTATAACTGATTGATCCAAGATATTTCTGGTTTTGAGTTTAATCAAGAAACAATAAACACCAGGAATTGAAACATTCTTGTCATGATGACAGTTAAAACTCAGATCTATACAACCCTCCCCACAACATACAATAATATCCTTAATAACAGCGTTTCCCCAGGACCAGTAATACTAAAATGAAAGTTTCATTCTACAACCATGCATACTGCAGGAAAGCAATATTATGCTTGAGAATAGGCTAATTTTCCTATGCTGCCTTGGGTCAAAGAAGAAACAACCGATGCAATAATACACCTCGCCTTATTCAGAACATCAACACATACATAATGAAAGATGGGAACACCATGAACAAACATAGCAGGTAGAGTCTAGCTATGTACTCTACCAAAAGGGAAAATATTAATTTAAACAGTAGGTTTCTACAAGTTAAAGTTGATGTAAATTCCTGAAATAAAGAATTAATCCCTTTGGACCTCTGTTTCCTCCAAAATGTGGGGAATCAAACTAGCAATAAAATTCAGGTTGGGGAAAAAAGCATGACAGACCCTGCTCCAAGTTTCCGTTCCGTTTGCCCAGACTGCTTATCAAAGCAAATTTCCAGATGCCCCCAAAAATTCATAAAGACTGGAAAGTGGAAAATAAAAGTCCAATACCTTCCTACTATTTTTTTTTCAATTCCCTTTCAACATTTAAAAGAAAATACTGTCTTCCAATTATGACTTCACAAGAAGTGAAATGATCAAAACCTTATGACCTTCAACACAGAAAAATACAAGGTGCTCCACCTCAGGAGAAAGAACCCACATCATACTTACAGTCTCAGCAGTGCTACACTCACTAGCACTACGACCAAAAAAAGACTTGGGGGTCATGATTGACCACAAGATGACTATGAGCCACCAATGCAATGCTGCAGCCAGTAAAGCAAATAAAACCCTGGCTTGCATCTACCGATGCATCTTCCTGCTTTACTCAGCCTTGGTGAGGCTGCAGCTGGAATATTGTGTCCAGTTCTGGGCTCTGCACTTTAGGAAGGATGTAGAGAAGTTGAGAGTCCAGAAGAAAGCCACGTGTATGATCAGAGGTCAAGAGAGCAGGCCTCATGAGGAAAGGCCGAGAGGCATGGGACTCTTCAGCTTGGAAAAGGGTAGGCTCAGGGGGACTTGGTGGCAGCTTATAAGTATATCAGGAGTGTGCATCAGGACCTGGGAGAACACCTGTTTACCACGGCTCCCCAAGGGAAAACAAGATCCAATGATGACAAACTGCTGGAAGACCATTTTAGACTGGACATAAGGAAAAATGTCTTTACCGTCTGAGCCTCCAGAGTCTGCAATTCCCCCCAGAAGTGGTGCAAGCACCTACTCTGGATACATTCAAGAGTGTTTGAATGATTATCTTGCTGGGGTCATCTGACTCCAGCTGACTTCCTAGCCTTTGGGCAGGGGGCTGGATCCGATGCTCTCACAAGGTCCCTTCCATCCCTAATGTCTGTGAAGTAAAAAAC
>NW_017729016.1:10481390-10487722 GCF_001723915.1 Gavialis gangeticus
AGTGTTTGAATGATTATCTTGCTGGGGTCATCTGACTCCAGCTGACTTCCTAGCCTTTGGGCAGGGGGCTGGATCCGATGCTCTCACAAGGTCCCTTCCATCCCTAATGTCTGTGAAGTAAAAAACAGAAATCAAGCAATTAAGAAAAAAAAAGGGATTTGACTCTGACTACTGATGCCTATTTAAGTTCTGACTCTTAAGTCTATATCAGAATTTATATCAGACCTAGTAAAGTCCCCAAAATGTTGGGGGCATTTAGATGTAGTAGCAATGATAATGACAGCAGACCATTCTGAAGAAAGGAGGGAGGTTAGAAGAAGAACCACCTCTGACTACTGAGTCCAAAGAGGAAAAAAAATCCTATTAACTCTCAAACAGCAAAACCAGCAAAGATAATTTTTGATAATCTGGGAAGTAAAAAAGTGCCCTTAAGATGCTTTTGAGTATAAAATTTTTTAAAAAACACTAAATGTTACTTTTAAAGATAAGCCCCATAGATTCGCAAAGAAAGTTATGCAAAATAATTTTCATGCATAGCCAAACAATACTATTCTGGCACACAAGAACAAAACTTGCACATGGATCTGTTCAGTGAATAAAGTATCTGAAAGAATAATTTCAAGTTTATAAGAAGCATCTAAAAAACTATTAAAACACAACCATAATAACCAAACAAAATTACAACTCAAGAAAACATTTCAAGGTAAATATCAGAAGTAGGTTATACAATTAAATAGTCATTATATGAAAGATATTTAAGCCAATTCACTTTAATTTTCTTAGTTTTCACACAATCCCTTCCTGCCACCTCTATTCTTTCCAATTTCTTCTTGCATATCAAGTTTTATTGCTCTTCTGTGCCATATAAAATTAAAAAGGAGCCTGTATGAATTTGAAAAAAGAGCCACTCTTTGTCAATAATAAAATAAATAAAAGGTTTTCTGTAGTTCAGAAACCTTTCTAGCAGAAATGGTATTTCTACTGGCAACATGAACCACAATCACCAGCTTTTGCTGCAATAAGGTGTCTCAATGCAAAGGTCCCAAACCAACATCAACCCTGTAAATACACAGAGTAAATAGAGGTGTGCAGATAGCACTCTATAACATACTGATAGTTAGTTTATTTCTATGGAGATTTTAATCTTGACAAATTAGCTAAATATCCAATATCCTGTATCAGAACACAAAGCTTGGAAATCCCAGAAGTTTAAAAAATAAAATAAAAATCTAAACTCCACGGACCAAAGGGCAACAAAACAAGAAAGGGAAAAAGTGTTCAACTTGCAAAAACACGAACATTGTTTATAGACCTCCTGTAAGAGTTCCCTCCAGCCATATTACAACATGTCTACCAAATGGCATATCCCACTTATTTCACTGGCTATAACATACCTTCATTCAAAGTCCATAACTTTGAAACATCAGCTTAACCTGAGACTTCCAGTGATGATTGTTTCTCATCTCCTCTTATGCCTTTAATTGAAAGAACTGCCTACACACCCTCTACAACTGTTTCTTCACAGTGGACACTTTTGCCACATTTTACTACCACAATGTCCAACCACCTCAAGCCCTCGCTCATCCGCAACAGCTACTTCTCAACTCCAGCTCAAGAACTGAGGAAGAATCTGTTTTCTCTGAATGTTACAAAGGAATCTGACAATGGTCTCTTCCTCCTCTTTACATCTTCCCACTGGGAGAATCTCATCTGCAAGCACAAATTCAGCCACTTTCTGCATACTGGTTACTTAAAAACCTATCACCTTCCACAAGTCTCTGTCCATGCAGGTTAAGCCACAGCCTGCCGATGGTCTCCCTATAGGTGTCTAGATGTCAATTTAACACTGATAAAACAAAGCTGTTACTCTCTCCCATCCCAAACTCTTTCCTTTTCCGACAGAAATAGACAGAACCAATATCCCAACCCATCACTAAGTTCATAACCCAAGAAATGTCTTTCACTCAGACCTCTCTTTAGCTCTTCATATCCAGGCCACATCTAAATCTTGCTGATTCTTTCTGCATAATATCTGTAATACCATCTTTCCTACCTCGTCTATGCTTTCACCGTACTGCCCATCTATTACTACAATATTCTTCTCCCTGCTCCTGGGAATGCAAACCTTTCCAACACCCTACTTCCTCCCTACACCTGTATCTCCTCTTCACTATCAAAGCATCAAGTCTCACCTCTGACCAGCTGCTGGTGCTAGCCACTACATTTAGGCTTTCAAACAAGAACCTTCATAGTTTCCCAAGCATGGTGGTGGCATGAGAGATCATCTCCCTATAAATACACAAACCTACATCCTTATCCCCTTCAAAGCCGCCTTCTTCCATTATTTTCGCAAAAAAATTGACAGTATTTAGATAACTTATGTGATGAAAGCAACATCCAACATTATGTCTCAAGGTTTCCTTGTGCTATGCCAGTCTTGCATTCTTAGGTTGTCTTATTCTATGCTTACCCAGTTCTAAGATTTTTGTTCTCTTCTTATACAATGCATATATTACTCAACTTTAAATGAGTATGTTCTCTAGTGGATCAGCAACATAATAACGAAACAACATTAACTGGGAGGACATTAAGTGAGGAGTACCTATAATTAGGGACACTGACATTGTGTGAAAAGGACTAGTTCCATTTCCGAGAACTGAAATCAAGACTAACTTTGTATTTTACAGGATGTTTCTGGCTGTTCCATCAGATCTGTAAGTTTTCTCTTTCATCTCCATGTAAATCCCCTGCTCTTCTACGTTTATAACAAGGCAATACATTCTAGGAAGTGGCTTCCAATTTTCATAGAAATATACTGAGCCATTTAAAAAAAACCATTCCCACTCCTCTCTCACCATGGCCTGAAAATATTCTTAAAATCACTGTTCTAATCCTAACTACTATGCTGTACCTAAAAACATTAGCCTACTTAATGCTAATGCATTGCATGAAACCAGCTCTACCACACAGAGCATTTCCTGTTAGTGTAAAAGTGTTGAGTGTAACCAAGTGGATTTAGTACAGAGCCAAAGATTGACAGTAGCCTGAAGTTAGTGAGAGCTGCAGCGTGGTCTTACTTCCCCTCCCCACCACTATTTCCAGAAGCCAGAGACAAGGGAAGTAAGGCAGGACTCATCAAACTTGAAAACAAAACTGAGGCACAAAACTCCAGATAGTAAGGGTTGAGCAGATCTCTTAAATCTAGCACCTCCCTATCTCACACCCTCAGCCATGTTTACACTTTTTGTAGTACTCTAATTAGATAGATTTAGAAACAGATATAGTTAAACTGGTACAATTCTTTCGCCTGAATGCAGTTATCCAGATACAAAGAAACTTACATTAATACTGCTTATTCCTGTATGATCACAATTACACCAGTGAAAAAAGAAACGTGCAAACCAGCCTGCAGGCATCTGACAGGCAGGGCTGCATTCACACAGGCTCAAAATTCTAATTCTAATTTAACAACTAAACTTTATTAGAGATGAACTTAAGCTGAAAAATTCAGAACCAGATTTCTCATGCTAGAAGTTCAGGAGGTTTTTGATTCTGGTGATCAATTCACAGTCCATTTGCATTTTTGGTAATATCAACAATTTTTTGCAGACACTTAGAAATACAGTGAACTTGGGAGGGGAAAAATCATTTCCATCTCAGTGCTGAAAATACTAATTCTATCATTTTTTAAAAAGTTCTACCATTTTTGCTCTGATAATTTGAGACAACTGTATGCATCAGTTTTAGCTATTTTGTCCTCTCATCAAGCCCTGCAAACTGAAAAAGTAGCAATCAGCACAGAGGTATATGACAAAAAGGAAAGAGAAAGTAGATATAATCATATTTTATGACTCAAGTGCCAAGTCTAGTCCAAAAGACCATTAAAAAAAATCAGGACATAATATCTAAGGGAGGTCTACCAGAAACTACTTAAATTATCTATTTTAAGGGGAAAATATCAAGTTGGTAATCCACCTTTACAACAAAGATTTAGAACTGAAACTCTGCATTTCATTTTTTCGTGGTGCAGATAGGATAATTATGCATTGATTCATATAGTCGACATATTCTTTATAAAGTCTGTGGACTTCAGCATGAGTCTATAGAGAGAATTAGCTGCTCTATGTGCATTTTCAGTCCTTGGGGTGCCTAGTCAGGAGATACTGACAAATAGGGAACTGCCTAAATGACAGAAAGACAAAGGGGTTTTCACAGTGCACACAGCCAGTTTCACAGGCATTTCTCAGTGGCCCCAGGCCTTGAAACGAATGGGTGGAGAAGCCCCACCCCTTGGCGGTGATTGGCAGAGACACCCAAGGTAGAAGAGGGACCAGGGCACAGCCACCAACTTGATAGCGGGCTGTTCTTCATGCAACCCCTCCCCTTAGCACTGATTGGTAGAGAGATCCCAGCAGGGGGGAGGAGCAAGGGGGCAGCTGCTATCTTGTCTGGTGCCCTTCAGGTCATCCCACCAGCCAGTGCCTTCCTGTCTTGGCAGCAGGGACCACCGACTTCCACTGGGGAAGCAGCACCTTATTTATTTACATATGTATTCATTTCTGGTTGATTTAATGGATTCAGGACAATCCTGGATTTCATGGTTTCCACAAAACTGCGAATTAAGTAGGTCCCTAGTGGTAGAAAACCTAAGAAGTGAAGTTAATTGCTATGAGTTCAGGTTTCTTCTAAGTTTAGTGAACAGATATGAATATTTTTCTACTAGTGTCCTAGTTACATAATTCCCTTAAGGCAGAGGATCAGGCCCCATTCAGGATAGCTAACTGGCTTGCCCACGACAATAGCTCGCCTCCTCTCAAGACATTTTTTGTAACGTTATTACATACAGCTCAGTACTGACTGTTTTCATCTCAAGTTCAAGGGGACACATCGCTGGTAATGGTTTCCAGCAACAAATCTATTTTCTAGCCTAGACAGGGTAAGTTAAATTGTGACAAGTCTTATTTTCAGCATAGACAAAGTATGTTTTATAGGCAGTTGAAGTCCTACCTACAAGCAGTTACAGCTGTCAGTGTCAGGAAGGACATAAACTAAATATGTAATGCCATGGTGGTGGCAGGGAGACTTCTGGGTCAGGAATTTACAAGCATCTGACTTGTAGCATGGGGCCCAGAACTATGAACACTGTCCTGTAAAGGGTGGCCAACCTATGGTACAAGTGCCAGAAGTGGCACAGACAGCCTCCGTGTGGCACACAACAGATCAGGGAGGGAGGAGGCAGCATCATGGCAGACAGGCCAGGGAAGGAAGCAGAAAGCAGAGCAGCAGAGTGGGCAGGAGAAGGGAACTGGCATGACACTTTCCAAACAGGTTACCCCACACCGGTATAAGTAATCATTTAGGGCAGTGGCTCAAAATTCATCTAGCCCTATAGGCTGAATGAGTGACCCAGGGTCAGAAAAAAACAAACTTGCCTTTTGGTTTAATAGGTGACACCACCAAATGTAAGAATTAGGTTAAGTACTCAAAGTTAACAGCATGATCACGTGTCTGTAAATTCAGTTGCTGTTGACTGCTGAGAAAATGAACCAAATCAGTTTCACTAAGAAGGCTGGCAAATATCTTAGTGGGACATCCTTTTATGGTATATGCTCCAGTAGACATGAAAGGCTTTCAGTGACGTAAGTCTGGTACATATCTTGGTCACCCCTGATTTAGGGCAAGAGATATGGCCTGTGGATTGGATCCAGTCTGTTACTCCTCCCCCACCACCCCATCCGTGCCAGGCCTGGAAATTTGGCGTTGTGGCGAGCGGTGGCAATGTTAACTGCTGCAGTTGCCATTCCTCCTACCACCAAGTTTCCAGTCCCACGGGCCAAATCCAAACTCTGCATCTGGCTCACAGCGCTCCCCTTGGGACTGGAAATTCAGTGGCAAAATAAGCAGAAGCATCAACTGCCACAGCTGCCAGAGGCACAGAAACAAACTACAGCTGCCACAACGACAGATTTCTGTGGACCAGCCCCAACCCGCACAGGCCATCACATGGTCACCTCTGATTTAGGGGGATAAGCTAAATACCAGACTTTCCCTCACTAGAAGCTTTTCACATCTACCCAAGCACACTGGAAAAAGACATCCCCTTGAGAAACAGGCAAACCTTCTTTGAGAAACTCATAAACAACATATGTGCATGCACACACGTGCTTGCACCTAGGGTAGTCTATAAGGAGCCAATCTACCCCGCTCCCACTAACTACCAGTTAACAGAGGGAACAAGAGTCGCTATTAGTGACCTCTTTCCTGCGCTCCCCACCCAAACTCAGCCCAGGAGGTGCCCCCAGCCGGGTAACAAAGTTGCCAGTGGCGGAGGC
>NW_017729016.1:10488378-10496070 GCF_001723915.1 Gavialis gangeticus
GGTATGCCGGGACGGTGGCGGAGGGAGGGCGCTCCCCGCTCGGACGGCCCCGGCCACGCGGCGGCTTGAGCCCTAGGGGTGGGGGCGTGGGTCGGTGTCCCGTCGAGTGCTGCTGCTTGTCATGTTAAGGAGAGATAAATGGCACGGCTTGTTTTTCCAGCACAACCCTTTTGCATGGAGGCAAGGGATGCCTGGTGGCAGTAGCGGGGGGCGGATGGCTGCAACAGCCCGTTAGAGAGGAAGCAAATTTACCCCCCCTCCTCCAAAAAGATTTGTTTTTCCTTCCTATTAGGTGGTCTGCGCTATAAAATAAATTAACAAGCTCTTCTGCTGCAAGAATGGTGTGTTTTTAGGCGGTTTCTTTCGAGCCTGCTTGAGCTTATCTGGTAACCCTGCTGCTGGAATACGCTTTTGGCCCTTCCTTGTTATTGCTGACGGGTCCTCAAGTTATGGTGAAATCGATCATGCTCCTGTCGGAGATTCAGCAAAAAAGATGCAGGTGAACGTAACTGCTCATTTTAAAATGCTGTTTCCTAGGCTGAACATCACAGCAGCACCCCTAGGGGCCTTCTTAATATGCCGTCAAATGCACTGCGGTTGTACTGGTGAATCAGCGGAGTCAGCTGGCATATTGCCACCTTGCCTGGATTTTTCAGGACAGCTCGGGTCGCGTTGGTGATCCCACGTCCTGCGAACGCAGCTTGCAGGATATTAACAGATTCCAAAAGCAGGTCCCGGTTTCAGAAATGCAGCATCACCAGCCGGTGTTGCAACACAATTACATTTTAATGGGACATGACCCAGTGTCATCAAAATGTACTTTAACACACTGACACGATGTCACAGGAAGTAGCCCCGGGTCGTCTGTATACCTCTTTCTGCTTAATAGATTTCAAGTACTTGGCGTACTGAAGCAGTACTGTGAGCATGTTGGTAAAATTGCAAATCTTAAATATGCAAATCAATTTTACAGAAATAATCTATTGGACATGGAATTGAAACCCTTTCACTTGCCAGCTTATTTCTACTTCTTATTTGTAAATGAGAAAGACATCCAGTAGCATTTGATTTTTCAAGAAGCTGAAGAAACTTAAAACAGTATAGAAGAGACAAAACTCAGATTTCCTTGGAGCAGCTGCAGTATCTAGTGCAGCGATTCTCACCAAAGTTGCTGCAACTCCTTTAAGGGTAATGAAATGCCATACAATATTAACACTGTTAGGTGCGCAAACACTTACACAAGGGTCACAAAATAAACCCAGAAATTTCAGATAGGAATCCATGGTGTCAACACTGACCTGTTGTGGCTGAGTTACTTGCAACAGAAGAATGGCTCTATTGTAGGGGTGTCAAACTCATCTGACTCCACAGGCCAAACAAGTGGCACAGGACAGGCCTAATGAACAGCATGGGGCCAGCCCTGTGGGCCAGATTGGGCCCACAGCCCCTTCCATCCCCACATATTGTATCCAGCACCTGTTTTGGCTGTTCCAGGACTGTGCTGCATATGGTGCCTGCTCCAGACCAGATGGAGTGGGGGCTGGGCATGGTTCATGTCTTGGATGGACCACAGGAGGCCCTGTATGTGGCTCAAGTCCTGGACCAGCCAAAGCAGGCGCTACATGCAGGTGCAGTTCAGCACTGGCCACAGCAGGTGCTGCAGGCACTGGATCCATTGTGCAGGATCCCAGATGACCTGTGTGGGTGCTCCAAGCAGTGGAGGTCCTGGGGTGGGCACTACATTCAGCTTCTATCCTGGGCACTACGTGCAGGGCTGGTTCAGCATGTGCTGCATGTGGCATATGGGCCTGATTAATCCTTCAGTGGGCTTTAGGCAAAAAATCTTGTGGGCTCCGGGCTGGTCGAGGCCCCCCTCCCCACCCTGGCGCTGCTGCCCATGGGGAGTGGGGCTTGGAGCCACTGCTAGAAAGCGGCAGCAAGGCCAGAGGGACATGGAGGGGGCCATTCATGCTGCTATAGAGGAAAGGACCAGGCCACCCCTACAATAGAGCCTTAGGTATGTGCCTAGTTTGCTTATGAGCTAATCCAGCCCTCGCTAAGAAGGTTTGCAAATTTCTCAGTGAGAAATAATCCAGCCAGGGCCAGTATTGGGGGCCACATGATGGGGCTCCATGGACCAGATCTGGCCCATGGACTGTACTTTCAGGAACCCTGCTCTACTATATTTCTGTAGTCAGTAAAAGAGTGACAGCTAAGACCTGCAATTTTCTGAGGAGTACCTTGTATCTAACAAGGTTAAGAGCCACTGATCGAATGCAAATGTTCTCAAAGAGAATCACAAGGATTATATCACCTCCCCCTGGTACTGAAAGGGAATATTTTACTTTCTGTTAATGGCAGCATAGTGTCGTAGTGGCAGCTACAGCAATTGTTTATAACACTAGATAATATTAAGATTATATTTTAGTGACCCTGCAAATGACCAGTAACTGGCTGTTGACAACTACTGTTTGAGAACTGTTGATTTGCTGATTAGAGCAGGGAACCTGGTGTCAGAAATCCTGAATTCTAGTTATGAATTTACTCCTCACTTTGTGCACTTCTGCAAATCACTTAACCTCTTTGAGTCTCATTTTCTGCCTTTGTAAAAAGAGGGTGATATCAACTTGTTCAGTCTTGAATGTATTAAACGATTTCAAAATGTAAAATGCTATAAAAGTCCCAAGTTCAATTAAATATACAGTCAATCTGTTTCTATTTTGAGTGTCTACATAGTAAAATCTTAATAGTATTATAGACAATAATTAAAATTCTCATGGTATGTAAGATATTAAAATAATTCACTTGCATAGCAACATAGATCTCAAGGTACTTTTAAAAAGTGTATTGAGACATTTAGTCCTCATTTTATATAGGAGATAAATGAGGCACAGAGAATCTAAGCCCCACATTTTCAAAACTAGCTTCCAAGGCTAGGGGCACATCAACAATTTACTGTGTGGTAGTTAGCTATTCTTAGTTTTTGAATTCCAGCTTTAAGTACGTAGAGCCCAGCATGGAGGTCAGTGAGAACAGCAGGTGCTCAAGTGCTTCGGAAAAAATCAAGTCTGGGATGTATTGATTTTTTTTTGTTACAAATATATTTTAATCCTCAACAGTTATCCTGTCATTATCCAACATGTATCTAGAAAATCTGGGCATACTAAGGAATACAAAAAAATAAGTTACAGGAGCATAGGAAGATCCAAAGGCTTTGTGTATATTAATCACAAAGCTGTATATTGAAAGAGAAACAACAGTAACCAACTGAATGCTGAAAAGAGTTGTTAACCATTTCCTGTTCTGACGATAGGGCTGAAGCCATGGAGAAAAACATCACTAGAACAAAAAATACAACACCTCAAGATTTTGTAGACTTGAGTTTAGTAGTTGCTTCCTAAAGATCTGACATGATACATACACTAGGGATTCACTATGAACATTGCAAAGCTGGCTAAAGATGATTCTGTATCATGTGCAAGTGGTACAACCTGCAGCAAGGCCTACCTGCATTTTTTATCTTAAATACTGATGTTCACAAAGACTTCTTATCAGTAACATAAAAATTGTCATTGAAACACTGGAGCATGTAAAAAGACATACTCATAGTGTTGTCTGTTCTGTTCTATTGTGAATGATTATTTAATGCATCCAAATATTAGAATAGCTTCTTTGAGTATTATGGTAAATATCCTGTTATTTGAACTCTAGTAACTGTAGAGCCTCCTCGGTTTGGGCAGATGAAAAAGAAAAAAGAAACATAATTTTACCTCCTCACACATCTGTTCTAACAACTAACGAGTTCTTCACTTATTTCAAAAGCTACCTACAGCATCAAGGTCTTTTAGAGGACAACCTATATTGAGCACCATTCCTTGGTTCAGTGTGAGGAAAAAAAATCCATTAGCTGTCTTATAACTTGGAATTTTTCACTTGATCTTATAGATTCATAGATTCATAGATTAAGGGTCGGAAGGGACCTAGTAGATCTTCTAGCCCGACCCCCCGCCAGGGCGGGAGAACAACAAAAACCCCAAAAAGAGAAATGGGACTCAAACGAGTCCAGCTAGGTGGGCATCCAGCCTCTTCTTAAAGACCCCCAGGGTAGGGGCCAGCACCACTTCCCTTGGAAGTTGGTTCCAGCTCCTAGCCGCCCTAACGGTGAAGTAGTTTTTGCGGATGTTCAATCTATACCTCCTCTCCAACAGCTTGTGCCCATTTCTCCTTGTTATGCCAGCGGGCGCTAGGGGAAACAGCGTCTCCCCCAAACCCCTCTGGTCCCCCCTAGTGAGTCTATAGACAGTCACCAGGTCCCCCCTTAGCCTTCTCTTGTGGAGGCTGAATAGGTTCAGGTCCCGCAGTCTCTCACTTTTCACAACTATTCCATTACAAGATGAGTATTATAGGTCTCCAGGATAAATCATCATCCTGTGCTTAAATTTAAATATATGTACAGTATATGGTTTCTTGCGACAGGATTTGGGTGCGGCTCATTATTCCAATTAATTATTAAGGCTCTTGCTACGGGTATAAATTCTACTTCCAGATTATTTGTTTACTAAATTATGCATTTGCACATAAATCTATAAAATATCATACAAAGATTTGGGACTATAGTCAGCCGTTATACCTGATAAAGCTAAATAATTCTATTAAAGTAAACTTTCTGGAAAAGTTAGTGGGGTTATTTTGACCTGACAACAATATAAACAAAAATAGATTTAAATAGGTAGGAAATTATTTTAAATCTCTGAGAAAAATATATTCTAAAGTGAAATTAGAGTTAATATTTTACACTATAGTATAAAACTGTTTAGCTCCCTGTAAGTATAGTTTGAGACAGGAAAGAGGCCCCATAGCATCAGATTCCTCAAGGATTTCAACAGGATCTTCAGGACATCACACACACTCTGAAATCCTTTTACAATTATTTGCAAAGCATCCTGAAATGCTTGGATGAAAGACATTATAGCCATTTAAAGTATTATATACTTAATTAATTGCACACCATTTTGTTCTTGTAAAGCAGTCTCATTTCTGGCTGCTTGGCAGCACCAGTTGGGAACCGGGCATGGGGTTTTTTATGCCAAATAAGCCTATGAAAAAACTGTAACAAGCAGCAGTTCCCAGTGGATGCATTTACACATGAAGTAATGTACTTTTCCTAATGCACATTAAATTTAGTACCTCCAATGTGAGGTACTAAATAAATGCACATTAGGCTGCCTTAATGCATAGTACCGAAAGCACACGTTTTAAGTGATGCTTAATGCACAGTAGCCTATTTTACTGTGCTTTAGTGTAATTGCATGGTTTTCTTATGTCATGCTTTAATGCACAGTAAAATAGGCTACTGCACATTAAAGCACACATGTAGACACACCTAGTCAGATTTTCCTTTCAAAATAACATACGAAGGTCTTGTGTAAAAGACTCTGTTGTCTCTAAGCCAAACAAGGTATTGAAAGAACATAGTTAATGTTGCTGTAAAAGCTGGATGTTTTATTTGGAATTTGTAGTCACATTTGTACTTCTTGCATTATTTCTGGAAAGTTGGAGCTGGAGCCTAGTGAAAAACAGCGGACCTTGGAGGAGTAAAAAGCTGAATCAGGGTTTATGAGAAACTGCATAATATGGAACTGCTGCAAAACATTGGAACAGCAGCTGGCATTGACTGTTCTGCACTGCAGAAAAGCAGCAAATTTGGAACAAGAAAGTGATATATTTTGCCATGAATGCCAATAGTGGAGGGACACTGTCTCAAGTTATGCACATTGTTAGTTCTGGTGATGCAGGTACTGGTAATATTTTCAATTATTTTAACCATATTTCCACATATGTTTTTAGCCTCTGTAAAATCAGACCATCATTTATATCATATTTGTGTAAGGGCTAATTTGACACTTACAGGACAAGTGTCAAGCCCTCAGATTGTTCTGGCAATGTAATGATTGTAAGTCATTCAGTTAATTCAGTGTAGTATTTCTTGGTTTCTACTAGAGGTGGAATTCTGGGGAAACTTAAAATCTCCAATTTTCATAATTCAAATAGAAAATGTGAGGGAAATACCTCTAAAAGCCTCCCATAAAACTCCTAAAAATTATTTTTTTCTCCCTTCTTGTTTTCAAAATTGTTTATATCTCAATAAGACCAGATCCTTGTTTTCCAGTCCTTTCTGGAAGTCTTTAGCAAGAACTCTGATAATATGACTTCATAACTTGCATGGCAGCTCTCCCCCCACATCTTATGGACTGGGAAAATATATCAGATCTGAACACAAACCTAACGAGTCATGGGGCTAGACCACTGGTTCTCAACCCTTTTAGATCTGACGCATCCCTGGATAGACTCAAGGCACCCCTCAGAAAATGCCAGCTCTTAGTTTTCACTCTCTTTTTGACTACAGAAAAATAACAGGACAGTTTTTCTGTTACAAAGTACTCAGAAAGACCACAACTATGGATTGCTATTTGAAATCTTTGGATTTATCTTGTGAATCATGTTTGTAGACCTAACAGTGCTAACACTGTATTGTACCTGATGGCACCCTTTAAAGCACCTCAAGGCACCCCATGGTGCCATGTCACCCTGGTTGAGAATCACTGGGCTTGCCCCAATTTAGGTGGTTGCCCCACTTAGTGTTAGGTGCATAGGTGTACAACAAATAAAAAGAGTTTAAAAATATTTCACAGTCCCTAAGAAAGTGATTTTAGAAGCTAACATGCTGATCAAGGAGGTCCCTAATATTGATAATAGGAAACAATGAAGTGAAGGGCATTTCTAAAATCCCACCACTCTCCAGAATTTGGGCCCTTTAGTCTGATTTACAGAGGGGTGCCTCCCTTCACCCAGGATCCACAGCCCTTTGGCCTCCCCTCCAGTTGGGCTCCCTCACTCTTTTTTCATAAAGGAAGATCAGTCACTTTTTTTCAGAAGTGGAGTGGCAAGCCCTTTTCTCCATTCCAGTGGTCAGAGCACTCTCTCAGATGTGGGAGATTTAGATTTACTTCTTTCCTTTGTCTATGGGGATTTTAATCTCACATCTCCTGCCTTCCAAGAGAGTGCACTAACCAAGTCTGTTGGTTACTCTGGTGGAAATACAATCTCTTTTGTTGAAGTTATTCCACTTCAAACAGATTAATTCACTGGGCCAGAATATAAGAGACCAAAAGATTATATAAGGGGTGGGCAAAATACAGCCTGCAGGCCAGACTGTGTCCAGCTTGTGGAGGGTCCTTCAGTCTTGCCCAGCCCAGACACAGGGGGCAGCCTGGGCTGTGGCACGTACAGCCGGTCCCAACACCCCTGGGTGTGCAGTGGAGCTAGGGCAACACAGTGGCCAGACTTGCTTGTCAGCAGCAGAGGCTCCTTCCGACTGCTGCCACCACTGGACTTGGCTCGGCTGCCCAAGCACCCCAGCTCTACACCCACCTCCAGGGACGGGACATGCACAGGCAGGGTGTGCAGCCAGGCAGATGGGATGGGGCCACCAGCAGGTGGGGAGTGGTATTTGGGAGCAGGATGGGCAGGTAAGGCTGGGATTGTGGGCCAGCATCTTGGGGCGGTGATAGCGTGGGGCCAGGGCTCGGGACAGTGCTGTGATCTGCTCCCTGTACGCCTGTGCCTGCAGAACTGCAGGGGCATGCAGGCAGCGTATCACAGCTCTGCTCCATGCTAGGCTGGGATGGGGCT
>NW_017729016.1:10496468-10512578 GCF_001723915.1 Gavialis gangeticus
TAGGGTTACAGGGTGCCAGCCCTGAGCTGTCACCACTCCGTGATCCCCCCCTGGCCCTGTGCTGGCACTGCCTCACAATCCCAGGGTCTCTGTGGAGACCAGCTGGGACCTGCACAGGGAGATGGACAGGATCCATAGATTGTAAGGCCGCAAGGGACCTTGGAAGATCATTGGGTCCAGCCCCTGCACCAAGAAGGAAAGATAACTGGGGGTCAGGTGACCCCAGCAAGGTGACTGTCTAGTCTCCACTTGAAGATTTCCAGGGTAGGTGATTGCACCACCTCTGGAGGGAGCTTATTCCACAGTCTGGACACCCTGATTGTGAAGGAGTTTTTCCTAATGTTGAGCCTGAATCGATTTTCCAGGAGTTTGTGGCCATTAATCCTAATTTTCCCCTTGGGTGCCATGGTGAACAGTTGCTCACTGAATCCTTGATGTACTCCCCCAGTGTAACAGTAAGCTGCTACCAGGTCCCCTCTCAGCCTTCTTTTCTTCAGGCTGAAGAGTCGCAGATACCTCAGCCTTTTCTCGTATGGCTTGTGTAAGACTCTCATCATACAGGTGGCTCTTCTCTGGACTCTCTCAAGCTTGTCCATGTCCTTGTTAAAGTGTGGTGCCCAGAACTGGACACAGTACTCCAGCTGTGGTCTTACCAGTGCTGAGTAAAGCAGAAAAATCACCTCCTTGGCTTTGCTGGAGATGCATCGATAGATGTATGCCAGAATATTATTTGCCCTACTGGCTAAAGCATTGCACTGCTGGCTCATATTCATACTGTGGTGTATTATTACTGCCAGGTCCCTTTCATCTGTGGTGCTGGTCAGTTTGGTGCCGTCAAGCCTGTAGGTGTGTTGGGGTTTGCTCATCCCATGGTGGAGCACTTTACATTTCTCAATGTTGAACTTCATCAGATTTTGATCCGCCCAACTTGCTAGCCTGTCTAGGTCTGCCTGTATCTGTAGCCTATCTTCAGGCGTGACCCCGCTTCCCCATAACTTGATGTTGTTCATGAACTTGGCCATTGAGCTATTCACCATCCAAATAATTAATAAAGATATTGAAAAGTACTGGACCAAGCACTGACCCCTGCGGGACACTGCTGCCCACTTCTCACCAGGATGATACAGATCCACTAACTATGACTTTCTGGGTCCTATTCTGCAGCCAGGTTCTCACCCACCTGTCTCGTAGTTAAGCCCACAATCCTCCAATTTTCTCACGAGGACATTGTGAGATACTAGATCAAAGACCTTTTGGAAGTCAAGGTATACAATGTCAACCTGCTCTCTGGTCTCCATGTGGCAAGTTACCTGGTCATAGAAGCAGATGAGGTTGTTAAGGCAAGACGTGCCCACGACAAGGATGCTGGCTGTCATTCAGAAGCTTACCTTCTGCAAGCTTATCACAGATAGATACCTTGATGAACTTTTCTAGGATTTTCCCTAAGATAGAAGTTAGGCTGATTGGCTTATAGTTACCCGGGTCCTCCCTCCCTTCCCAGCCCTTCTGTTACCTTTTCTCTGCATGAAAACAGACTTCCTTTGTGCTTCAAGGAACATGTCCTTAAGGAACAACCACTCTTCATGCACATCTTTTGCCTTTGGTGCCTGGCCCCGCAGCACTTCTCCTACTAGTGACCTATGCTTGTTGAAATTTGCATCATTGAAGTTCAAGACTTCAGTCCTGCTCTCAGATATGTCTGCCTTATGTGGGACAAAGAACATGATGGTTTTATGGTCGCTGTCGCCCAGACTTCCTTCTATATTTAAGTTGGTCACCAACTCATCACCAGGATGGGGGTGCTTAGGAATTTTTGGTGAGCTGCTGTGTAGGTGGGGGGGAAGAGGGAAACAGATGTTGATCAGGCCTGTAACGACTCACCAAAACTCCCTATGTGGCCTGTAGGCCCAAATAATTGCCCATACCTGCATTATAGCCTACTTATTGGGATATGTACCTGTGATGGGGGAAAATGAGGGGTCTGCTCCTTGTGCCACTGGATATTTCACTATTTTATAATTAAGTATTCAAAGGAGCAGAGACTGCAACCTGTTTCCCCCTACAATATGAGCATCCAAATCACTAGGCTTAGGAGTCATGCCCATTCTCTCCATCTCTTTATCTCTGTGCCAACATTGTTCCATACAAAATGTAATAACAGGTGTGACTGAGACTGTTATGGGATCCCAGCAGAGCTGATTGCCTGGTGGTTAGGGTACTCTCCTAGAAGCAGGGGAGATGTGGTTTGAATTTCCTTATACAAAAGGGCTGTCGGGAGGTGGGGCCATAATAAGGCCCCTGCAGTGAGGGAGGGAGAGGGGCAGAGACAGGGGCAGGGACCAGGGTGAATGGGATGCCAGTCAGGTGCGGTCATGAGATAGTCAGAGCCTGGGTGGCTTGTCCAGGGGCACGGAGATGGAGGAGGGGCTCCCGCCACTGTGCACACCTCGGCAGAGGCCCAGGGGTCAGATGCCTCCCCAATCTGGGTGGGGGGTGGAGGTGGCTGCCGTTGTGTGCTGGGCTTTGCACACCACTGCAGCTGCCTTAGGAGCAGTGTGATGCCATGTGTCCCACCGCTGGGCGGGCAGGGGGCATGGCGCAGCCTGGTGGTGCAGCAGCAGCCACCTCTACCCTGTGCACAGATCGGGGGAGGGGCATGTGCCCCCCAGGCCTCTGCCGGGTTACACACAGCTGTGGGAGCCCCTCCCTCCCCTGTACTTTGTACAACCTTTTTAAGTGCTCCATAGGGGTATGTGTACCCCTGGTTGACAACCACAAGAATGCTCTAACCAACAAGAATGCTCTAACCAACAAAATCACCTACACATGCCCTAAAATGTATACTGCTGTATTTGTTCCTCCATAATTGATGACCTTTATTTGGTCTTTGATTCCTTTTTCTTTTGTTGTTGTTTTTTCTTTATTCACTCATTGTATGCATCTTCCTTTACTTGCAGACTACTTACAATATTGCTATTTAATCAGTTTAGGGATTTAGCCAACACGAAAAACCCTCCAGCTAGAATGTCAGCTGTAGCTGACATGTGGAACAGCTGAGGAAGAAGACAGATCAGCATCAGCTCTTCCTCTACCAGCTGTTAGCAGCCCTATGAGGCCATTTGGCATCTAAGAATTAGTGGTGTAAGTCTGATACCCCTCTACAGTGAAGTCACTATGATGGCAGGGAAGTATAAGATGATCTCCCTGTGCACCAGGGATCATCAGTGGGTTGGATACACTAGGGTTAGGACCATTTTGTGCCACTACAGAAATACAAGGAAACTGGAATGTGGTCAAGATTCAAGGCCTACATATGTAAAGGTAGTGACAATGGAGCTCCAATAAGTTTTCAGATTTGTGCATGCGCTACTGAATGTGAATTTACTCTAATTGCATATTCATGTACAGTCACTGCAATTACATACTAAATACCATAGCCCATTGTTTGTGTGTGCAGCTGGTGATAATTGTACAAGCAAACTGTGTGAGGAAGTCTAAAAACATGGACTTTTCACTCAAAGGCTAGTAACCATGTAAAAATAAGGACACTGACAAGACAACTGTAGTATAAGGAACTGGGCTGGAACCTAGGACTCAGGAGAGCTGAGTTTTTTCCTAGCTATATCACTCTAGTGTGCAAATTACTGTGCTTCCCTTCGCTTGTGTTTCCCTTTAGATAAACCTTTAATCTACCTTGTCTAATTCAATGTTAAGTTCTCTTACAAAGGGGATGTCTCTTACTATGTATTTCCATAAGGCCTAGACCATTTGGACCTCTGTGCTATTTTAATATGAACAGTAAGGACCTATAATCTAATGGATAATGCAGGAATTTGGAGTCCTAATCTTCCATGAAATCTGAAAAATTTTAATGTTTACAAAATGCTCAGAAAAATTAACACTTTGGCAATGTCAAAGACAAAGAAGAAAAATGAAGAGATGTCATTTATTGAACCCATGGCTTGGGATGACCTCCTCCCAAGACACAGTGGTTTTCAAACTGCATCTTCAAACTGCACTGTGAGGACAATCCCAGTCTGTAAAATTCTGAGAATTTCTTTATGGACTTTAATCAAACATTTGAGTGCTTTATGCAAACTTCCAGGGAACATTAACTATCGAGTAGAAACAATATGGAAAACAAGGGACAACAAAGGAATAACCTTTTCCATATGCCTAGAAGCAACAGGACCATAAAAAAGCATCTTTTAAGAGTTACTTCCATGTGACATGTCTGTTACGCTGCAACCCACCCTCTCAAATCTGTCAATAATACTAGTAATCACAGTCATCTTCCCCTCTCTTTTCTCTCCCTTCCTGAGGTGGTTGCCAATTACTTTCTGCATTCATATACTGCTAGAGACCCATTTGTTTCATCATGCCTACAAACAGCCAGGATTCTGACTATAGGTCTTTAAAGTCAATAGAAAGACCCCAGCTGAATGCCAGAAGCTTTCAATCAGGCACTAATGAATAGGGATCTACCTAAATTTAGGAAGCAGGTAGCTGATTTCATGGGAAGATAGTGGGGCCGGCCATCATTTTCACTTATCATGGTGGGGGACCCCATGCCTCTGATTGGCTGAGGGCCCCAGTGGCCATGCCCCCCCCACCGCTGATTGGCTCAGAGCGTTGTCTGTTGTGTGTCCCTGCCCCTTGCCATTAGTGGAGAGATAGGCCCATGGGTTGGGCTACAGTGGCCATGAGGACTGCTGGCTGCTGCTGGGGGGCCAGCATTTTATTTTTAGTAAGTTTTTCCTTTTTTGGACATTGCCTGATTTTGCAATTTCCACAAAATCTACAAAATTGTGATTAGAGTAGGTCCCTACTAATGAAGTCATTTACTTATTTTCTTTCTTCAGTTTAATGAATGAACTAATCTTCTATGGCAAAGGATGGGATCAAATGTTGGTAGATTCAGGTGAAAGGATCTGGAACTGAAGATGGGATCTACTTTGAGTATAGTCAATTATCCCTAGGCCTGAAGTTATTAATGGGAATTTGGATTTTTTTTTAAAAACAAGACCACATAGAATATTGATTTACATGTAGATTTATTCAGTCTGAATGAGACAATTAATGGATCAAAAACAAACAGTTTGACTCTCTTGTTTGTATAGTGTACACCCAATGCAAATAAGGAGCGCATAACATATTTATAGCCTGCTTAGTAGCATTTAGTCAAACAATGAAATTGCCTAAGGAGGAATGTGAAATAATTCATGAGTTAAAACAAATAAGGGTCCTGCAGGACGACCCCTACAAAAGAACATGTTTTGCATTTATTATAGGCATAAACATCAGACCAGATTATTGAGGCCCAGGGGTAAAAACTGGCCCTGTATCCTTAGCGGGTACAGACTCAGCAATGTTTTTGCCACAGCATGCATGCATGTGTATGGGGCTACAAATAGATGTCGCAAGTGTCCCAGATAAACCATTTTATGCTGGAGTGGAGCAGATCTAAGACTTTTATGTCCAGGATAAATCCTAAAAAGATTCACAGGATAAGAAGTATACTAACAGTTTATCACAGGACATTATGAAGTGTGTCTGAACGGTTATCACGGGATTGCATCATTGATTCAATGGCAGAAACATGGGAGTGGTATTGTAGATAGTTAGGGGCATTAGGACAGTAAATGCATAGATGTTGATATACTTGGGTAAACATGGCGAGTAGATTATTGCTTGGGACCATAGCCAGCTGGCATAAATTAGAACAGTTCCAATGAGAACTAAAGCTCTCCACACTGGGCATGTCTACATGAGACAGTTACTGCGGAGTAGACTAATTAGCTCCATAGTAAACATCTCAGCATCTACATGTGCAGGCTATTAGGCTGAAGTAAACTAATAAAGCACTGAAGCACCCTTGTGCCCCAGCCAGCTAGGGCAGCATCTACATGTGTGCTACTGCACAGTAAAAAAAAGACTCTACAGCAAGGTAGTACTTGTACATACAAGTAATTACTCTGCTGCAGAATTTTTTACTCCACAGCAGCGCAGATGTAGACACTGCCCTAGCTTGCAGTGCAAGGGGGTGTGTGGATGCATGTGTATGGTGGGGTGTGCATGTGGGACTTGCTCTATAAACACATGTACACTCTCTCTCCCTCCTTCACTGCACACACACAGACCCACAAACTCACACACTCTCTTCTCTCTCTGTCCCTCCCTCACACACAGAGTCTCCCCTTCCCTCATTGCAGGGACACGTACACACACACAAACACATGTGCATGCATGCACACACATACCCTCCTGCTCCTGGCCCTGGGGTACTAGCCCAGGCCACATGCTCCTGCAGTTCAGTAATGCAGCTGGGGACCACATGGTGCTGAAGCCGCTGGTGGGCATTCAGGGAAGCAGCAAAAGCTGCAGCAGGCAGAGCCTTCTGTTTCTGGGGAATGGGAAGGGGTTGGGGTGGGGCAGGGCCAGGCTGGCCTTACTGCTGAGTCCTTCTGGCTTCTCCTGGGTCCTACTGCCCCTGACCACTGTCATCTTGGACAGGCAGCCAGGAGCAAATAAATATTTCCTAAATTTTTGGGGGGCCCATGGGTCAGATAGAATGGCCTGGTGGGCCGGATCCAGACCACACGCCGTATTTTGCCTGCCCCTACTCTTACGTCTTACCTGGAAATACTGGAAACAGGGATCTCACAGGTAGCAGAGAGTAGGCACCTCAGGGTAGCTTCACCACCTATTTCCAGGTTTGAGGAGGGTGGGCAGAGTGATGGTCTTGAATACCACAGAAGTAGCCCAAAGACTTTTACCTTAAGTCAGTAGTTTTCAGCCTTTTGTAGACTCAAGGCACCCCTTCATAATTTTTGTGAATTGAGCTACACCCCATTTCAAAAACTAGTTAACTTACAGGGCTTACCTCATATTGCAGAGGGGCCAGACAGTGGATGTCTGGGAATGGCCAGGCAATGGCCTGCCCTTATCCGATTATCTCCTCACATTCTCCGAGTGATCCTTCAAAGGATCCTGCCCCGGGGTACACCCTAGCACCCTGCTTAAGAATCTCTTCTCTAAGTCTATGGAGTAGCCCAGAACAGGAGTTGTGCTATTTCTAGGCTGTGCTGTATTGTTCCTGTCTAACTGTATACAAAAGCTACTTTACAGGAATATTACTGAGGTTGCAAAAATCAAGCACTCAAAAAATTAGGAGAATCCCAAAAGTAAGGCTGCTTGCACAAACTTAACTTGGCTCCCTTGTGCATATATAGTTCACTACACAGGATATACTTTGAAGAAAGAAAAGGAAAATGAATATGTCCATTAGTGGAAACTTTTCAAATCCTGGGCTAATGAAGAAAAACAATTTGGCTCCTCTCTAACAACTTGCAAACTGTCCTCTGCCCCCTGGGTGCATTTGCATTACTTGCATAAATAAAGGCCAAAATCAAATAGAACTACCCCATTTTTAGTTTCACTTTATTATTGTATATTGCTTCATTTTATCTATTTTTTTGTAGCATCATATACTATGTTCTGTTTTAATGTCGTTTGAACTGGTAGAATGTATAACCTTAGTGTATGCTTTTAGCAAATAATTGAAATTTACATAATTATATATATAATTTATCATTAATTTTATTGTATTGTTTTACCAAAGCTATAGTTACATTACTATGAAATAGAGTATATTTTCTTTGCAGACAACATGGAGCTAAAGATACCAGGAGGTAGCTTTAAACAAGCTAGATTGTTTACTGAAAGCAATCTAGTTGCAGCAACTGATATACGCTGCTTTCCACCTCTGCAACAAATGAAGCACCAGTCCTCTCAACCGCAGCTTCCTTCAGCACACAGCTGTGATTCGTCATGAAGCCAAGAAATGAAAAAAAACCTGTATGTGATCATGCAACTAAAGGCTGCATCCTGATGCATGTGCAACCCTTAACACTAAAGCATTTTTAATTCCAGTAGTTTCTAATTTTTGAATGCTCAGCTTGAAATGATACATTTCTAAGGTTGCAAGGATTTCCAAGGATTTGACAAAAGCAAACTAAAAGTTCCATCATGTGGAACTGGCACCACATGAGTCAACAGGAGCTTTGGAATCTTTAGACACCCCACAGGCCTCTGCCTCTTCAGCTAATAGAATAAAGCAGGAATGTCAAACTCATCTGTCCCCGCCAGCCGGATAGTGCAGGGCCCATCCACAGGTCGGCTTGGGCCTATGGACCTCCCCCTAACCCCTTTTCTTTACTCGCCCTCCCCAGCATGCCAGATCCATCCACTTCACTGCATGCGGCGCCTGTTCCAGCAGGTCCAGGATGCACCCTACGTGTTGCACACTCTGGCCAGCCTGGGACACATGTTGCATGCAGAGCTCACTGGGGTCCTGCATACAATGAGATCCCAAACTGGCTGGAGAAGGTGCTGTGTGCAGCGTGCATCCCAGACCAGCCAGACTGGGTGCCAGGTGCTGCATGGGTCAGCTATGAGACCCAAGGTAACACTAGGGACCAGATAAGGAGATTCTGTGGGCTGGATCCTCCACCCAGGCCATATTGGTCACTAGGGTAACCACTTGTCCCTTATACAGCGGGATAGTTCCAAAATGTCAAGTCCTGGTCCCAGGTTAAATGACTCTGTGACAGCATTTGTCCCAGATTCCCCTGGACATAGTCAATTATCTTTCCAGCATCTTGTGCAGGTTTTCTGTTTGCTGTAAAAAAACCCATGGGAAATTGCAGGTTTCCCCTTCCAGGCTCGCAGAGTTCTAGGCTGCAAGGGGCTGGGGGAGCAAGGTGTAGGGGGTGCCACATGCATGTGTGCATGCGCACACCTGCAGGTAGCTGGGAATATAGCCCCAGGAAGCAGTGGAAACCAGCTCCCCCAGCTGCTGCAGGTAAATCTATGTGGGGGAGGGCATAGCCAACAAGGGAGAGGTGGGGTGGAGGTGCAGACTGAGGCCCTTATGATGAAGAAGGAAGTGGGGCAGAGGTGGTAGCTAGAGCTGGGGTAGAGATACTGCCCAGCTGTAGTGGTGCATGGCGCCCCAGGGCCCAGGCAGGAATGCACAGCTGCGGGGCCTGGCTGGGGAGCAGGATGGAGCCACAGGCAGCTCATCCAGGGGCGCAGAAAGGGCATGTGTCCCACTTTTGTATCGTGAAAAGGTGGTCACCTTACATGACACCCCTGGAGTAAAGGGCAGCACTAGCGCTTGTTTACATTCAGCTTACTAGTGGCAGGCAGGACACTTCACCAGTGAGTTTTAAAGATACTTGCTGACATTAGGGGAATAGTAGGACTCACAGACCCGAGGTTGCATTTCAGGCTCTGAAGGGGAATGTCTTCTAGTAGAAACAGGCCCTTATGCCCACTGAGCCCTAGTTTGACCTTTGGGAGGTGGAGGCTAGCAGGGGGTAAAGACTTTGATTGGAACAATTTGATTGAGACAAGTGGCCGGTTCACCATCACCAGTGTCTATACCAAGCTTGGCAACAGTGGCTGCAATTTTTGCAACCCCCTAAAGTCAGTGGCCAGGGCTGGTGCCACCTCACTCCCCTTTAGTTATACTACAGACACATACTGACTGCCCTTCGGCATGTAAATTATATTAAGTCCTTACTGGTAATCTAAAAACAATCTAATTTGTGTTATGTCATAAAAATCACTTAATTTTCCTCAGTTCCACATCCTCATCATTCTTCTGTCTTGCAGTTACAGAGATCATTCAACACAAATAAAATTAACCTTGAACTAATTTATAGTTCACAAGCTGTTTCTTTCATCACATTTTATTTTCTTGCCGTCTCTGTTCACTAAGCATGAGACAAGAAACAATGTTTTGTTCTTTCCCCATTAATTCAAATGTTTTTGTGAAGCACTGCCACCATAAAGCTGCATTGCATTAGTACGAAACCTATTTTCTGAATAAAATTGACTTCAGCCTAAAATGTTTGGACCCATCTCCTAGCCCATGCTGGCACACTCACAAGGCCATAAACCCTGTATACACACCCCCACACAGTGAAGAGCAGTATTAAAAAGTTAACAGTAAAGTCATAAGATAGAATCAGATTTTACAGCTTTTATAAATAACAGCTCAGAGCCAAGGAGGCCCGTGACAAATCACATACACTGGTGTAGTTTACATTGCTTTGTGTGAACTATATTGCAGACAGGAACAGACAGGTATGTAGTTATCCCAGGATATCAAAGCCAGCCTTAGGGGTGGGAGACATGAGCGACCACCCAGGACGCTGTGGCCAGGGGTGTGCCACACACACGCGTGTGCGCCCATGAGCCCACACTCACAGCAGTGCTCTTCTCACCCTGCCTCAGACTCAGAGAAGCAGTACCCAGCCCAGCCCATCTCCTGCCTCCAGCCGCTGCTCAGGAGGAGCCAGGCCAGGCATGTGGTGGGTGGGGTGGCACCTGCTCCAGTCCACCTGCCTTGCTACCATGCAGCAGCAGTGGTGCCTCTCTGCCCACCTGCCTGATGCAGCATGCTGCTCCAGCTCTGAGAGCAGCTCATACCATATGCAATAGGGCTGTGCGAAATTTCGATGGGTATTTCATTTCAAAGCTGTTTCGATGTGGGTTGAGCTCAAAACAATGAAATCAAAACAAGAAGCTTTGGAACAGCTTTGAAATGAAATGAGGGCACTTGAAACATTTCAAAAGTTTCAAAACATTTTGATTTTCGAAGCTGGGCTTGCTTGCAGCTAAACAGAAACTAAGGAGAGGGAAGGGGAAGGACTGCTCTGAGATTGACATCTGGCTCCTAGTTCAATTCCCCAGCTCCCCAATCACTTCCCCCAGCTCTTCCTGGGGGGGCGCAGGCCCCTGAAGGATGTGGAATGACAGCATGCTGCTGCTGCCAGCTGGGGCCAACACCAGCACCTGAGTCTGCCTGGCACAGCCCGTGCCAAGGGCTGGGAAGAACCCAGTGCTGGCACTGGCCTCAGCCAGCAGCGGCAGCCTCCTGTCATCCTGTATGCAAATCTGGGGGCCCATGCCCCCAGGAGGGCTGCAGGGCTGTGCCAGACTCCTCCCTGGGGAAAAAGGCCCCTGGATCTGCATGGGGGATAACAGCAGGCTGTCGCTGCTGGCAAGTGATACTAGTTTTGCTTTGAACAGTTTGAGGTGCAGTTTCACAAAAACCCCCCACACCCATCTCCTTGAAATTTGGCAGGCTTCATGCCCTCAGAAGGCAATACCATCCCTGCAATTTTCATCTGAATCAGGCAAGAAATTACAAAGTTATAGGCATTTTCGTGATTCTCCACTATAGCCTATGGGCAAAACATTGAAATGCATCGAAACAGCTTCAATGGAATGAAACAGAACAGTGCTTTGCAACAGCAAAATGAAACACTGTCCCTTCAAAACAGAAGTCGAAACAAAATGGTGCTGTTTTGCACAGCCCTATTATTATACCTTGCTGCTAGCTGGTGAGAGAGCAGCTGATAGCTATTTGCTAAAGGCAAAGTCTATCTTGAGATGAAAGCAGTCAAATAAAACTTAGTATATTTTAACATTGGTAGAATTTTACCCCAGTTCTTTCAGGCGTAATCCTCCATATTGGTAAAGTTATCCCAGTATAGGTATTTGCGTGATCTATCCAGTACACACGCCCCCTCCCTCACCCCACACACGTATAATATGATGATGATCCATGCCAGAGTAAACATTATGTCTATCCAGGGCCAGAGAATACAGTGAAACTTCCTTCCGATCTGTGAATTGCTGGGCTTATTTTACCCTACCAGTCTTTCCTGCCTGGAGCAGGGGGGCTGGACCCAATGATCTCACGAGGTCCCTTCCGGCCCTAAACTTCTGTGAATATAAAGGTCAGGAAGGATTGCTGCCCTGGAGTGCTCTGATGGGGACAGAGGAGTGAAGCTATCCCAGAGGAAGCAGCAGACTGCATTCCTAACATGTAATAGCTTATACTGGATCTGTGCAAACAACTCATTTCAGTTACAGTTCTTAAAAAATGTTTAAGGGAAAAAAATGGTAGTTTGGCGTCCAGCTGAAACTTTTTTTTTTAAGTTTGTAGACAAATAAAAAGTTTATAAAAAGCCTATTTGGAGTTGAATGAAACCTTTCATTTCATTTTTGAGCTTTATAAAACTTTTGTTTTTAATGATTCCAAGATCAACTTTGAAAAATCCTTTTGAATAAAAGCATTTAATGTCAAAACAATGTTTCAACCTTTAGAGATTTTTAGCAGCCCCCCCCCTTTTCTCCCCCCCACCAAAAAAAGTTTCAGCCGAAAAATGTTACCCAGTTCAGGTATGCAAGCTTCTTAGTGCTCAAAGTCATTTAAGGAGACATGTCTCCTGCAGCAATAAATCACTGCACCTTTCTAGACTAAATGGTACAATCTAGTCTATGCAACTAACAGTAAATACCTGCCTGGGAGAGATGCATCAGATTAAGCAAGCCTCACATGTAATTAATAAAATTTCTTTATCAGTGAACATAGAATTATTTCTGTAAATGGCAAGCCATATTTAATTTCTTGTGGTTCTCCAACATACTGCAAAACTTGTGCTTTGGTAAAATATGTAAATTAGATTAAAAATTTACAGTGATTAATTACTTCATTCTTCTTTAGCTGCAGCTAGTTGTTTTCAGTACCTGCTAAATATTTAATGACCTGTCTTTTGTTTGCATTACTGTGAAATATGGTGAATATCTGTCTATATACCATTTACAGATTCTGTTTGCTGTTGCCAACTCTGTCAGTGTCAGACTGCAATCTCTATGTTGAATGTGGGATTTAATTGTCTTCTCTTCTGTCTCCTTCCGTATATTGAACCAATACCTTCAGAAGCAGTTAGGAAAAAGCCTTGCATCTAGCAAAGGGCCAGCACCGAGACCTGTTAAATGTTCATATTTCTCTGTCAAATGGGACATCTTTAGGCAAAAAGATTTCTCTACCCGACAGGGAAAACCAGATTTTCATATCTAAAGTGGAAGGTGGAAGTAACAACCCACTGATGGGAAACTTTGATCATCTGAAGGGGCAATCAAAGGGGGCTCTAACAAGTTTTCAAAGGGAGGGAGCTGACAAAGGGCTCCAGAGGTTATTAAAAAGGATCTCTCACAAAAAAAAAAAATCTCACTTCTATAATTTTTACTTTAATAAAAGGCATCATTCTTTTAAACTGATTTTTGTTCTTTGCAATAGCAATTTGAATGGTGATTAAGTCAGCAGTTTGATTTCATTGTAGCTTCTTTCACACTGGTGTAAACAAGGAGTATCAACATCCACATCTAATAATAAACACCTGCCCCCAGGAATGTTAGTGAAGGTTTTGCCCTTCACTTTTATAGTAACATTTATCACTGCAAAAACAATGCAAAATATGCACAAATCATTTAAATTATACAGTGAAGCAGATGGTGCCAACCAGAAATAGTCAATAAATAGTAAAATATTTCTCCACTCTCAGCAGGCTCCAAGTATGTCTTTACTTCACAACTGTGGACTGTACATATAAAATAAATCCCTACCATCCCTTTGTCCATTGGACCTTATGAAAAAAAGGGACCAAGAAGGGAAAAAGGAAAAGAACCAGAACTAGCACTTATAACATATATAAGTATTGAATTACTGAATGAAATACTGGTTAAGGCCTGCTCCTGCTGCTGCCCTGTGTTATTTACACCGTTCTGTTCACTTCAGTCTCGGGATCACTCGAAGTACTACATTAAATCTTGTGTGTAAAAAGCTTATATCGGTGACTATTCCAGTTAGCCACCCTTCTGGAGGATGTCACCTTAAAGATACACAGCTTGATCTTCTATTGCTCTGCATAGGACAAGTCACACGAAAGTAAGATGCATGAAGCCAGGGGAGTTGCACCTGCCATGAAGCTCACACAACGTAATGGAGAAGCAGCCCCAAAAGATCTGATTCATCTTCAAATAGTCATTATTGGAATGGATTGATCCTCCCATCACACGCAGTGCAAGTTAGGAGTGGTCCCACTGAAGTCAGTAGAATTACACCCAGTTCAAATCCATGAAAGAAGAATCAGGCCAGTAACTCTATTAGCTTCAAAGGAGTTCATCCTGAATGACAAATTCAGGTACTGTTAGAACATTTCTGAAAGTGTAGAGAAAGGTACTGTTAGAAATGTTCACAATTATGTGAAATTGAACCCTGAACCGGGGCCCCACACCTCACACTGCATGCCCAGAGTATAACTAGCAAGTTTTGAATTCAGGGCAAAACCCTGCCATAGAGCAGGCGGGGGGGAGGGGAGCAGAGCAGCAGCATCCGTCTTACCTGCCCAGAGGGCTCAGAATCCCTGGTGCACTCTACCCAGATGTTGCTGCTGCTGCCAGCACTTCACCTCAGGACCCAGGTAGCAGCTTGAAAGGATAAACCAATCCCTTTACCTTTTAGGCACTTTACTAAAAAGAATAAAGTAAGCAAATCTAATTATTAACATGAAACAAATATAAATCACAAAGACTAAAAATCCTAAGTAAACCAGAAGTAATATAATGCAAAGGTCAAATTAAAGTCACAACTGAAGCTAACTCAAGAACTCAATCACTTAATAAGGAGGATGTTGTCTTAATCATCAGTTTCTGCAATAATCCAATTAAATCACGAGCTGATGCAAGACAGATGTATATTTTGTCAATTCTGCATCAGGGGATTGAAGGAGTTGTGTTTTTTGCTTTAACCTAAGCCACAAATAAGAGATCCCGCCTCAACGGTGAAACATTAGCTAGTCCAGGAAGTGACCGCCTGTTTTGGTTTCAGATCCTGACAGAGGTAAACTCAATCTGAATAGTTTTAAGGAAGTCCAGAGATAATTTTTTAACCCTTCCTTCAATGCTATTACTCACATCCTCCTAAATCTCCCTCTTGTGATAGTAGCTATAATTCTACTTCTCCTATTCCCTTCACCTTTAAGAGCATGAGCATTTCCTGTACATTTTTAAGACAAGGGCAACTAGCAAACAATGCTCAGTTCTTGACGTGCCTTGACACTTGTCATTTGATTTTAAGGAACTGTTAATGGCTCCATTTCTCACGCTGGCATACACAAGCTCACATATATACTGTCCTCCCATGCCCACTACAAGAGAGCAGTATAGCATTCCTTCTTTAATATCTGGGATTGAAAAGAACTGGTTTTCCAGAGCTCCTGTTTGACAAGTCCTGTAGTCCATGTTTGGCTAGTGGTGCCTCAGCCCTGAATGGTATCCTGAAGTGCAGCAGTTTGAGGTTTGTGGTTGTCAGTTACATAAGAACTTTATCGTGCAAAGACATCAATCTTTGGTGCATTTAATCATTTGAACAGTCACATCTGGCAGATAGCAACCCTTCTAAGTTGAAGTTGAAAACTTTTGGCCCTTTCCTTGAAGTTACTGCTTGAGTCACCTCACAATCCCATAAGGCTTCCCTTTAGCACTCAGTCACCATTTTGATGGAAGTGGGTGTGCTGAAGCAACTCAGAGAGAAAACTGCATGAAGGTTGCCATCTTTCACCCCTTTAAGACATAAAGAATTTGAATTCCTTGCTCCATGTCTTGGGCCCTTTGACTCCTGTGGTTACAGCTGCTAGAACCAGGTAATGGAGGATCTTGCTCGGAGCTGTACTGGCATCTGACACACCCTGCTGATCAGACTCTCCTGTTGCGCTCTGTGGCTTCCATCACTTCTTGTCTCATTTGCCACACCTTGATTTTACTATGATAACCTGGGGGGTCAGCCTCAAGAGGCCAGAGTAGCATCTTCTTTGGTAGCTTCCTTATTAGCTAAGGCCTTGGGACTTCTCCATGCTGAAACTCTATAGCACATGCTTTCCCTTTGAGACAGTCCCCAGGGCTTCTCTTTCTTCTCAGATCAGCAGGGTCATATGGACCCGAGCACAGACCCTGGCCCTAATCATGACTTAGGGGCTATAATCATGGCCTCCAACAGTCTCCGTAGCCACAGTCAGTCACAATGCCTTGAGGCCTCCTGGCCCAGCCGACAAACTTGGCCCCTCAGGCCTCAAAACCTTGTTCAGCTTTCCACCTTCCCAGTGCAACCCTCACTGGCACACTAAGCTGGGTAATATCCTGGATCCTCAGGGTGCCAGAAGCCCTGGGAACCCCCTCAGGCAGGTCCCTGTG
>NW_017729016.1:10517578-10521498 GCF_001723915.1 Gavialis gangeticus
CCCAAGCACAGACCCTGGCCCTAATCATGACTTAGGGGCTATAATCATGGCCTCCAACAGTCTCCGTAGCCACAGTCAGTCACAATGCCTTGAGGCCTCCTGGCCCAGCCGACAAACTTGGCCCCTCAGGCCTCAAAACCTTGTTCAGCTTTCCACCTTCCCAGTGCAACCCTCACTGGCACACTAAGCTGGGTAATATCCTGGATCCTCAGGGTGCCAGAAGCCCTGGGAACCCCCTCAGGCAGGTCCCTGTGGAGAGTTGTGTCCCTCACCCACATTGCCCAAGAATTTGTCTAAGTCCAATAAAAAAAAAATGGGTTTCTTTATTATACAAAACTATACACAGAAAACAACTCATTTTTCTTTTCTTGATCTATTTTTTTTTCTCTTTGCAGAAGTGTAAATAACTTCATTGGTAACTCAGCAAAAAAAAGTCTCCAACCAGCCACTGCAGGTAATAGGCTTCTTTTCTTTAGATTCCTTCTGAAAAAATACACCTCCTGCAAACACTAGGCATTGCGTGTCCCCTCACACACCCATGCAGACTTGGGATTCTCCCAGCCTGCTTCTCCCCCAGCACCTCCACATGCAGACAGGGGATTCCCTCTTCAGGTCTCTGTACCTGCAGTACAAGCCTTTCTAGCCCAAACAGATGACTTCCTTGTGCAGGTCCCCGACCAGGCAGCTTCTCCCGGCTAGCTTACCAACCCCTCTCCATGCTTTCCCTGGGTACTTCTGTCCCTGATTGCACAGCTCCACCCCACGTGGGGAAAATCAGCTTCTCTTGGGATGACTCAGGCTCTCCTCCGTCTGCTCCCCAGCAAGCCTCAGCTCCATTCCCTCTACCTAGGTGGGGGCCAGGTCTCTGCCCCTCCCTCCAGGCTGGTGTTACTCTCCTTTGGCTTCTCCCCCACTCTCAGCTCTTTATGTCTCCATAGTAGCCTATCAGAGCCCAGGGTTTGCAATGGGGACCCTGGTCACAGTTTAAGTGCTCCAATAAAAAGTGTGCATTGTACACAACATGCCCTCCATCTGGAGAAGCTTTTTCACCCTCTGCAGACTTTTGGCCGCCTTTCCTCCAGAGTTCTTAGGCACAGCTCACCCACTCGGCTTGCAGCCAAACAAGACTTTGCAGCTGTCACACCAGCTTTGGTCTTTTTCTTCTGGAAGAGACCCTCTGCCCTGGTCTGCTGCCGCAGACCTCAGCTCCTTGGTCTCAGCCCCTGTGTAGAGCAGGTTTTAAAACACAGAGCAGCCCCCAGCACCCTGCTACATGGCCTCCAAACCCCCATAGCCACAACCCAGGCCTCTGGTCAAACACAAAGAGCACCAAACCTCTGTAAACTAAAAAGGTTCAAACCCTGCTTCAGACAATCCTCATTGAACAGCATTGTTTCCAACCTCTGGCCTTTCCCAGGCTTCAGGATACCCATTGTGTGTGCTGACAGCCAACTTTGTCCACCACTCCTCACACAGGCTGTCCTTATCTTTGTGCAGCAACTTCCTCTTTTTAGGAGGAAGCTTAAAGGGCTCCTTGCTCCACCCTTTTCTGGCCATCTGACCCAGCTCTGGAAACAGGACCCAGGTGCTGCTAACTCTAAGCAGCCCAGCACTCTGTTGCCTGCAGTCCGGGTCCTGAAGCCCATTTATCTAGGCTCCTCACGCTTGCTGTCCCTCGCAGCTAGGTTTCCTGCCAGCAGTAGTTGCTTTGCTGACTCTAGCCTGTTCTGCTCGCTCCTTTCCAGTAACAGGGATAGGGGACCCCTGTAACATGCAGTAGCAGGCCAGCTGGGTTGGCATAGTGAGTGACCAAAGTCTTTACCTTCTCTCGTACTTGGAGGCTTGCCAAAGGAAACTAAGGGGACTACTTCTCTTAGATCCTAGTGACCCAAGAAAGGATAGTTCTCTTTAACGTGATCTCGGCCATATCCCTTGATGCAGTCAACACAATCCGATCCCTTTGCAGCAGTCAGACTTCAGGGCTGAAGTTGCTATGGAAAACAGACAAGGAGGAGAATTCATAGTTTTATAGGTTTTTTTGCATGTTTTATATTTTCTCACAGCTACAAAAAAGGCATGTTTGAGCCTACCGTTAAGGTACGGGTACCTATCTTCTTGTATGTGGGAAGTGAACTTTTCAGAGCAATGTGTATTAGGCCTAGCACTTCTTTACAAATAGCTAGTAGCTATTAACAGAGTCACTCATACATCCTCTTTAACTTGTGACAGTTGCTACATCATTGTACTAACCAAGAAAATTAGGTAAGTAACTATGGGGCTCCAGCAAGTACAATTTCATAACTTATGTTCAGCAACTTCTGACCTAAAACCAAAGAACTGATTTCACATCTTTTCAACATGTGCCTCATTTAAGACAGTGAAAGTTTATGCTCTTCCAAAACCCTTATTCAGGCAGTTTCTCTGCCTGAATATGAGATGAATCCTTGTTTCTAAAACAAAACTGCTCATTAATTCCAGAACTATGCACAGAGGTGTGGCACCTGCAGCGAGCAGTCTGGCTCTGTGCAGACAGAACAACCTCAAGCTGTTTCTTCCAAACTCTTCCCTCTAAGTCCCCTGCAGGTTGCCACTGCTTCCCATTTAGCCGTGTTGTGCTGTTTGGAGTCTTTTGTGCCTGCATTTTAGACACATTGAAGCTGGAGCTTGTTTGAACAGAGCTCTCCATGAGAACATGGACATTTATGCTAGTCCTTTACAGCCTCTTAAGGTTCAAGGGCCTTCAGGCATCCTGGGCTTACACTTCCTGTTTGTGTTATCACTGTTTATAGGGACTTACCTCCATCCCATTGTTCCCTTCAGTCTGGTGGTCCTGCTGGTACTTCATTTTGCTCATAGGTTTAATTTCTTCTGACTTTTCTGTGAGAGAAGCTGACATTGTCTAAGTCATCCTTGTCCTAGATTTCTCTGCCTGGGTGTGACAGTGATTTCTTCTACTCCCCAGTTATATTCACTTTCATTTCCACCACTTTCCTGAAGCTATGACCAATTCCTTTGACCTCTGTCCCATTACCAGTTGGGCCAGTGCCTTTTGTTATTGCTGCTTTGTGCAGGTATTTGACTGATGCCTCAAGTCCTTGGCTCCCCTTTGCAACAGCAAGTAGAATTGGCTCTCCCATAAAGGCTTCCATGTCCTGTCGGTTAATCTGCTGGATTGCAGCCTCTGCTGGGCCTTGGGCTAGTGCGCAGTGATAGTCCAGCATTTCCAGTTAAGATCCCTCCCTGTCTGTTTTGCCGTTGCTGTCAGTCCCTTGGCTGTCTTCACTGCCAGCTGTGTTCTGTTGCTGATCACTATGCCCTTTGCATACCTCACACTATTCCATATCCACTCTCAGTCAAACATTCATGCCTGGCCAGTGGGTATTCTCCTTGGTTTACCCTCAACTAAGGCTGTGCATAGGTATGAAGCAGGCTTCTATCTCATGGGTTAGGGACAGACACTCAAAAAGCCTGAGCCTAAATTGATTCAATATTTGCAGGTTAGTCTAACCTAGCTAGGCTAAATCAGTTTTGTAACCAGACAGACATCCCAGAAATGCAGGCACATGCCTGCAGTGGCTCGGTCTAGAAGCCGGGGGGTGCTAGAGCAGCCCTTCCTTCCTTCCACAGCACTGAGCTGAGGGAGGGGGGTGTGGCCAGGTCCTGGCAAGATGCTCTGATTAGCCCAGCAGGGAATTGATAACCCAGTGTTTATCACCCCTAACTCAGTGTTTACCACCCCATTAAGAATACAACAGTGGGACATTACCAGCTCCCTGTTGATTCAACAGAGACCATAGCCAGCATGTGGTCTGTTAGCTAATACACAGACACGTCTCCACAAGGCAGAGGGGAGGGTGGAATTCCTGCTTAGCAAGTGGGGGGGGCAGGGAGTGGCCCTAAGCCAGAAATGGTGATTTAAG
>NW_017729016.1:10526498-10536537 GCF_001723915.1 Gavialis gangeticus
CCCCGCCCAGCCCAGAGAGCATGCTGGGATGCTGGGGGAGTCTAATTTATATTAAACCAGCAAAGGGTCTGGGACAGACATTGCATAAACTGGTTTGAACAAAATCAGTTAAGTCTGATAGTACATTCAACAAGGTTTATCTCAAACTGGTTTCAGCCATTTTAAGACTGGTTTATGTGCACTGAACATCTGTTCTCTTACAGGTTTAAACCAGTTTCTGATCAACTAAACCAGTTTATATGTAATGCCTGTCCCTAGCCATGATGTCAGCTGTTAGATCTGAAAGATTTCCTACCCCGTCCCTTTTAAATACAATCCTATTTTGTGTGCACACAGCTCAGCCCTCACATGGTACTTGCTCTTTGTGAACTGTCCAAATCTGGTGTCTGTATCATTTGACTGCTTGCAGCAGCACCCTGCCAATGCTTTATTGAATTGCTTGCTATTCCCATCAGAGATACAAAAATATTAGGATCTATCAGCATACTCCATCTCATGCCCTACAGAGCCATCTGCCCTGAACTGTGGAAGGCTTGCCCTCCTCAGTGTTATCTGCCACTAGGACCGTGCAAAGCAGCTAGTATTTGCTTTGGATCTGGCTGATTCAGGGGACAGTGATTCAATTTGGTGATTCAACTCACTGCCCCAAATCAATTCCGCCAAATCTGATTTAGAGATTTGGCCGTGGCTGAATTGGCCAAATCTCTGAATCGGACGGGCCCCATCCCCCACCCTGTCAATGGCTGCTCCGCCCACCCTCAGCCTCCTAGCTCTTTAAAAAAAAAGTCCAGTACTCACCAGCTGCTGCCAGGAGGAGAGGCGATCCCTGCTGCCTCCCACTGCTCTATGCTGTGTGGGGGGCTCTGTCACAAGCCCCCATACCTTGCCTGCCCCAGCTCCTGGCACTTTAAAAAAAAAAGCCCTGACTCACCAGATCCTGCCAGGTGGAGGGCAATCACCACTGCCCCCTAGTGCTCCGGGCTGCTGCAGCAGCCAGTGAATCAGGGCTTTTTTTTTAAAGCACCAGAAGCTGGGGTGGGCAGGGGAGCCATGGCTGGGGGGGCTCGTGGAAGAGCCCCCCATGCAGTGCCGGACAGCGGGGGGCAACGGGGATCGCCCCCACCCCCAGCATCAGCCAGTGAGTGGGGGCTCTTTTTTGAGCCAGGAGCTGGGGTGGGTGGGACAGCCATAATGGGGGCTAGGAGAGCGGGTGGGGGTTAGGAGCACTCAGAGGGGCTGGGGGAGCAGGCAGGGGATGGGGCTTAGTGGGGGTCCCACCCCACTCCTCCAGTCCCCCCTTCCCCATCCCCTACTTACCAGCACAGGTTCTGGGTCCAGTTCTCTGTGGTAGAAGTGGGGACTACCCAAATCTCTGAAGCTCTCCAACTCTTTTCTGAATCAGTTCAGAAAGCTTTGAATAGACTTGGACCTTTTTATTGGCTTCCTGATTCGATTTGATTCAGAGATTTGACCACCGAATCGGGCCAAATCGAATCAGCACCTGAAGCTTTGCACAGCCTATCTGCCACTGCTCTGTAGTATTGTAATACTTTAGGGCTGATGCCTCACTCATGATTTTCTTTACTTTTATTTTTCTATTCTCCTTTCTGTCTCCCACTGACACTCTAGTGTTGTACTGAGAGCAGATCTATGGCTTCCCTTGCCCTGCTGCCCAGCAGTGACTGGCACGCCTGTGTCAACTACTCTAAATGCTCTCAGTTTCTGGACTTCTTATCAATAGTCTGCACTTGCCCACATCACCAGCATTTGGTCACATGTCTCTAGCCTGCTATTGCTGCTTAACAGTGGGGCTGGGATTACAATGCAGCTTGCTCCACAGTCTAGCAGGAATCAAATTAGTTATGGATCTCAATAGCATAGTTGCAAATTTGGCAATAGGATGATCAGTACACTGAAAGACCTTGGATATGGTAGAATCATATTGCAGGTATCCTCTTTACTGTAAGTCCCTGTGTCCTCAGTCACTGCACTTAATGATTTTTTTTCCCCCTTCCAGGGGTAGCTACACTTGGAAGAAAGTGGTTCTGTTTCTCCACATATCTTGGTACCATGGGCCATAGGCTGGGTATTTTTCTCTCTCTTTTGTGCTACTTTCTACAGTATGTGCACAGGGCCATCATGCCAGCATTCTCTGTGGGTCTGTCTCTGTCCTGTTTCTGGGGTTCCTTTAGCTTCCTGCAGGTTGCACTCCTTCTACCCTCCATGCATGTCAATACACTCAGGATCCATGCACAGAGTAGGCTGACCACACAGATCTCACCCCTCCACCAGGGAAAGATAAGGGTTTGCTATCACTGCTGCACCATGGACAAAAGGAGTAAGGAGTGCTCTGTCTGCATTGCTTTGGTACAGAAGTAGTGATATCATGCCCACTTGGAGCACAGGGTGACAACTAGAAAGGAAACAAACCCTGAAACAATTCCATGGAGCTCCACGCAGTGTCAGGATGGCTCTCAAACCAGCTCTGAAAATGGTGCTCTGTTTTTGTGGGTCCCATATCTGGCCCTCTATCTTTGAATTAACAGCAGTGCCAGATGACTCAGACACATATTCTAGTTATCCTTAGGAAGACATAGATCCCCTAATGGCTGGCATGATCATAAAACTAACACTGTTCTAAAATGGAATTCATGCTAATCAGTCCTGATCTTGCTTGTGTATTTTCAAGAAACTCTTATTTTTTAGCTGATGCATCAACCATGCCATCCAGTGAATGTCACTAAAAAACTCAGCAAAAAATAAGCTGAAGACTTGTAAACTAATGGCTTGCCTACCCTAATTTTTTTTTATTTCTCAGCATGTGGCTGCATTAGTGCAAACCCTTATGGTTGATGTGCTGCACCAATATGAAGGTGTGGTTTACCTTAGCTTAGAAGTTACTCTCAGTGAAGCCACTTACTCTATCAGTACAGTCCTTCTAGCATAAAGTGGTTGCATCCGTACAGCTAAATCAGCTCAAAAATCCCCCAATACAAACAAAGCCTCTTATATTCATAACAGTCAGTGCAGGTGTGAGAGTAGAAGTAAACCAGCATGCATCATTCTGGGGCAATGAGATAGGAAATACGCATTCATAGTGGGGCACTGGGACTTGCTAAATGAGTTTCTGATAGTCTCCATAGCAATGGAAAAGCATACCAAGACGAGAAACCACATAGAAGATATATGCCAGAGATACATCTCCTTGACAACAGCAGGGGCATAGGACAAGAAGAGCTGCGTAACAAACTAAAGGTAGTTCCCACACATCCTCCACAGCTAAGGTCACTTAAACATCATAAAGCGACCACTCTAAACACAAATAATAAACAACATGAAACTAAACCCCATTACTAAGAATGAAACTAAAAACCATTTAAATAAACTGGAAAACCTGTGTGTGCATAGATATGTACATGGTACAATATTATGACACAAAAACCATGTCCCATTCTCTGGAGGGGATCATAAGCTCTTACCCATTTCCCCCAGGCCTGGCCCTTTCTATTCTTTCATCACTCCTTACAACATCCTTCATCCTGTTGTAGCCCTGACTATTCCTTGCTTATGGTCCTTGTCTGCAGTGGCTCTTTAGATCAACTCAGAGCTCCATGCTTTAGACTCAAACATTGGGTAGAAGGAAGTGACAAACAAGGTGAAGGAGGGGTCTGTCAGAGCAGAGGCAGGAGGGAGGGATCACGATACAGAGAAGCAAACAAGCAGGTAGGAAAAAAGGGATCTTACATGTATGAACAGAAAGCCAAAACTCGTGGGTGATTGGTGCCTCCTGAGTCTGGGGGGAAACCAGATCACCAACGGGGGGGGGCCCACCGGCTGATTGCCAAACCTGGAATGACCTGCGACAAAACCAGCGAAACCAGAAGTGCACTTCCTCCGGCACTTCTGGTTTCGCAGCTGGCATTTCCAGGGGGTGCACGGCCAGTCTCAGGGAGTGCACGTGCACCCATGTGTGCCCCTACGCATTGCCAATGCTAAAACTTAATTGCACTGAAAAATGGTGGGAGCCAGCAGCGAGAGTCAGGGGAGGTCAGCATGAACAGCATAGATATCTTAGCAACTACTTTTAGAAGGGCTGGAGGGAAGTAATATTTGTATTGGAGGCTGTCAGACAAATCATTCCGCCATTTAATTTGGCTTAATTAAATTATATGGAACCAGTCAGATTGTTTGAGGGATTGTATATTTAGCTGAGATTGGTTCCATTTTCCTTTTTCTAGGAACAGGATGAGTCCCACACATTTGCCCATTTGAACATGGACTGCAAACGTAAGTATCTGTCTCTCATGTGCAGTCAGGTAAAAATGCAACAGGGACTTACGTTTGTGTAGCAGGGCACTGAGGTGCCTGCTACTGGTGAATCAGTAAGTAGGGAGCCCAACTGCTGGTTGCCAGGGTAACCAGGGGAAGTCAGCTGACTGGAAGGGGCAGGGCCTGGCCCTTATATAACTCCCAGGCTGAGGCCAGGGAGGCAGTTCCCTGCTGGCAGCCCAGGGGGAAGGAACTCTGCTGGAGTGAATAATGAGTAGAGGCCAAACTGCAGGTATGGCCTGAGACTGGGGATGGAGGGAACAACTCTGAAGTGGTGAGAGGAGGGTTGGAGCCAGATGGCTTAGAGTTATGTTATAGCCAAGGGGCTTGTGTTTTGTTATTGTTTGACCAGAGGACCGGGTGAGGCTATAAGGGGATGGAGAAGGCCTCATAGGGGAGCCACGGCCACATGGAGACCCCAGAGAAGCGGGGGCACTGAGAAGCCCCAGAAAAGGGGCTGCAGAAAGCCAGAGCGCCTGTGGGGCGTGGCTGCAAGACAAGGGCTGTGCAGAGCCCGACTGCCAGGGGGCGCAGAGAGCGACAGGGGCTGAGGCTAAGACCGAACAACGTCCGGTAGATCTGTGAGGCTTGGGGCGTGGTACAGGGGTGGTTGGAGCCATGCATAGCCCATAAAGCTCGGGTGTTTGGAACCTGTTATATAACGAGGATTGGGGTAGCTGGAACCATGACCAGGAGGACGAGCGGCACCTTCCCTTTAACTTTTATAAGATCAAGACGTGGCAGGCGAGAACGAGGGTACGTTAACACAAAGCTGGCACAGTAAGGGGCGCTAGGGAAGAGCACAGCAACCCTAGGATGTTTTCCTCTCCATCTGGTACAATCTGCTTATATATAAAAACATAGGTGCAGGCTTTTCAGACAAACTGCACTATCTAAATGGAGGCCAATATTAATGCTGTTTAAAAATTGTTAAAATATGAACTCCCTTCTCCCCAACACTGATTTCAATTCACTGTCTCTGCTTTCATTGCTTTTTTGTAAAACTAGGGATAAGAAGACACTTTCTGCTTTTCAGAGTTCTTGTCATATTGTCTTCCAAGTATGGGTGAAATATTAAGTAATTGGCTAAGCCAACCCCCTTCAGGAGCTTTCTAAAAGCTCATTTCCTTTGGCTGACTATTACAAACCAGCCAACCCTGTTTTTATATAGCATAACTCATCAGTCTTTAAAGTTCACTTGTATTTTGAGACACAAAGTGCAACTGAACCAAAAGAAAAGAGCTCTTTGGAACTAACAAGACACATGCTAAACATACTTTCTAAATCATTTCAGGTTTTGTAAAAATATATCCCTCACCCACTGTCAGCATTTAAAATTGGCCAGATGCTGATTGGTTGTATTCAATACGTGTAAGGCTAATTCCAAGTATAGTCACAGAGAAGTAATTTAGACTACGTATGCATTAAACTGCTACTAAACTATAACAATGCTATCATAATGTGGCCCAAAAATATTAGCTGAAAACATACTGTAATACAAGTGCATAACTACCTACAGATAAACTTTACACTTTAAACTGTAATAATAACCCAAGTTGTACGCATTACTTTAATGCAGACAGTTTTGCTCTCTTCCTTTTTTTTTTTTGGCCTTTCACTGTCTACTCGCATAGGTTTTTACAAGATCACTCCATCGCTGTGGGATCTGAACACTTTTTTTTCCTTGTGTTTCTTATATTTATTCATGGTATCATGATGTCATGGACCTTATTTGCACTATCTGTGTCAATAATGCAGTTTGTCACTCAGGCAGGGACTGGCTCTTCTGTACGTTCTGTGAAGTAACAAGGACATTTGGAGGCTGCAGGAAATGTACAAATTATAAATAATGCAAATAGGGTTTGATACTGTATAGTGCTGAGTAGCATGAAACACCTGCAGAACTGGGGCTGTTAAGTAATGGAGCTGAGTCTCTGTTCTTGTTCTCCCGCCAGGTACAGAGCAGGATGGCTGTGCTGTAAATAAATACTGTACCATCATTTATCATCTTAATGGCAAAGATAAATAAAGCACAGCATTTTCAGGCACTTAAAGTACATCAAAGCAGGGAGCTCAGTTATTTTTGCAATAAATAAAAACCCTATCTAACATAGAATAAAATCTCAAACTACACACTTTCTAAATTCCTATGAGTTTATTAGTAAAATGTGATTGTCCTTTGCTTGCTTATGAAAATTAAGACTAATTGCATTGTAATTATATTGTTTTACTTATTATCTCAAATATGCAAATCTCACAGGGAGGACGGATGGATTCATCTGAAAATTCTGAACCAAATTCATCACTCAAACAGAGCCCCCATTGAGATATATATTTCCTGATGTGTGAATGAGAGAGGATGCCCCAGTATATCAGTGGTACTGTTCTAAAGGAGCCCTGCCAAAATTCATTGGGACTAACAGAAAAAGATCCCATATATGTCAGTTCAAGAAAGACAGTGGGTCAAATTTAGCTCCGGTGTAAGCTAGCATCCACTGAGGCCAATAGATCTAAATGTATTTACCAGACATGAGTTAGGAACATAGGACACAGAAACCATAAGGCTGGAAAGGACCCTCACCCATGTAAAATAAAGTGATGTTGACATCGATATTTACTTCATCTGAGGTTCCAGCTGCATTACTTTCTGGAGTGTACAATGCTATTAAATCTGTTTATGTCTTTATTCATGTTCTTCTCTCACACAAAGAAATAAGATTTTATTCTGTAGTCATTATAACCCTGGAAGTCCCCGCTTGGAAAGAAGTTTTTCTTCTGTAATGCCCAGGATGTCATAGGTAAGTCATACATCATTATTCTGGAAGGTAAGTGCAGACACGTATGCACCAAATAAAAAAGCCCAACTGAATATTTTGCAGACTGCCAAGAAGACAGACTGTATTACATGGGGTGCCTGCCTGTGATTCCAATGAATGTGTGCACCACTTGGAGAGGGTTTCAAAATGCATGTCATATGAGAACACAAACACAGCAAGCAGGCAAGCCGGGTGAGGCAGCTCACTGCAAAGTTAAACAACAACCCAGGTTTCTACTGTGCCTTTCATTTACGCATCCAAACCTGGCAAACTTCTATACCATATCCCACTTGTTTTACCTTAAATTGTCCTGCTTGTCACTTATAAGTAAAGCAATCCTTTATAAGTAAAGCAATATGTCTGTTTAACCTGTCTGTCTTCTAATAATGGGATCACTTAATACATTACTAAAATACAACTACCTCTGCAATGGAAAGCAACACTCCTTAAATATTATATGGCAGTACCTCATGGGGCAGAAGGAATACCATTTCCCATCAGAACTCCAGGAGACTGATGTTCATTCACCAGAGGAGCCAAATAATTCCCACTGCAGTCAGTGGGATATGGCCCAGCAGTGACCACACTTCTGCTGGCTGCAGTGGTCCAGGGTTCAGGCTATACATAGTGCAGCAGGCAGACAAGGCCCAGGGAATTTTAAATTAACAGAATTCATCATCCAGTTAGATATCCAGGAACACTGTCTTTCTTCAACTCCCTATTTTTTCGGTTGTAAATACGTTTATGTTCTTTAAAAAGAAAGAAAGATGGGAGGAGGGTGAACTAAATGCATGCATTATGAATGGGGACTAAAATTATTAAGACCCTAAAAATCAAACTTGCGGCTCTTGAACTGCTAGGTGATCATAGTAAAAGGCAGGCAGCATCGCCCTAAAGTTTTACATGCTTTTGGGGATTTCATTTAACTTTCACATTGGGAAGTGAACTGAAATATATTCAGAGTTTTTGCCACTGAGCCAGATCTCTGCTACATGTAAAAAGACTTCTAACTGCTGTTTGCTGAGGAAGCCAAAAATAGACTGTGGCCTGCTATGACAGAGCAGTGTCTTCTAGTCTGGATTTCACACAGGTTGGAGATTCAATCAATTGACTTTTTTTGTTGCAAATTGTATTGTTAAGGTTCCCTGTGTCATCTTCTTTTAGGCACAGCAAGTTTTGACATGAGAGAGAGAAACATGTTTTCCCATTTGTGAAGTACACGTCCAGTAATCTTAGCAGAAGAAACTTCAGGCTCAATAGATTGTCATAATTTTTCTTTAACAATGAATCTACTATTGGCAGATCGGTTTAACAGCCATGTTATTTTCCTATAGTTCACTCTTTTCTCTGTGACAGCTTTAGCAATTACTTGGATTTGTGACATGTTTCTGTGGTGGGCTTTCTGGCGCATAATAAAAATCATGCACTATAACTAAATGGCTAATACTTTGTATTCAGTAGTGATTGTTTTTTAGAGAAGGCTGTGAATAAAAACAGCTTTGGCTACATTCATTTCATAGGAGATCTGGATTCAAAATTTATAAATTGCTCTTCTTTATAATAAACCATGCTAAAACCCCAGAAAAAAACCATCCTTGGTATCAGAGCATGAAATTTAGTTTCCATTCGATTCTGGAGGTGCAGCCTGGCACATCTGTAGTTAAAGCAGTATGCTGACTACCATTTTCTGGTAAAATGATGGAAACCTTTAATGAAAATTTGGTCTATGGGATAACTTAAAAAAATAAAGGCTATACAAAAGTTTTTTTGTCTTTGAGCTTTGGGCTGAGAAACAGAATGGGCAGAAGTGAATCAATATCTTGGCTGTCAAATACTGATGCAAATTTTTAACTGATGGCAGTTTCAAGTGAACAAAAACAATTTTGCATGCTCAGTCATGAAGATTTGTCACTAGTGAAAATTCCCTGACAGTGGAGTTATTCTGGGGATGAAGGAGGACCAATGGGGGTTGCAGCATATGATAACTGGGGATGCTTGTGTCTAGTAATTTCCCAGGATTCAAGACTTCTTTTCCTTCTGACATTATTGCCATTAGAGCATGAATTCTGAGGGTGCTGACTAACACACTGAGAGATGGTATATGTATTGAGAATATGGTCCTTATAAATCCTTACTGTTATGAGGGGTATCCTAAAACTGGGCGTTTAGCCCTGAGGCCGTTTCCTAGTTGGAAATGAACAATCACCTTCATCAACAAGTCACTTACATTAGGTTCTTTATACTAGGGCTCCAATTTGTCCAACTGCCCTCAAAGTACCATGAGTGGACATGATCATATAGGCAGGGCTGCGCTGTTTTAAGCACAGAACCATTCCACTTAACTCGGGTCAGGTCTGTAAAACTGTGTTTAAAATGCTGAAGGCTGCTGTCACTTAGTCTATGCTAGCACTTGCATCAGTGGACCCGATCTGGTGTAAATTCCTCTTTATGTTGGGGTCTTGGCTGCTGTAGGGCTACCCCTTCTTTCTCTAGCTAGGCCTTTCAGTCAAAGACCCACTAATCAGGGTTTGACTCCCGGGCTCTGTGGCAGAAAGCCACCTTGGTTTCTCCCCAAAAATCTCTGCCCTGTGACACTGTGATTTAAATCTCTGTGCTGTGACCATTCAATTAGGGTGGGCCCAGCACACAGGGGACCACACCCTCAGCCTGTCTCTTTAGGGAACTGGAGCTGGCTGCATTCCTGAGGGAGGGGGAAACCTGCTCCCTCTGCCTACGTGACTTGCATCACTTACCTGGGTGAGGGGTTTCTACCTGGGGAGCTGGAATCTGCCCGGTAACAGGTGATGCATTTCAGATTGGTTGGCTGACAGCCAACTGGGGCTGACCTCCGCTGGCCCAGGTGAATGAGGTCACAGGGGCTATATAAGTTAGGA
>NW_017729016.1:10549306-10552966 GCF_001723915.1 Gavialis gangeticus
CAAGGTCCCTTCTGACCCGACTTCTATGATTCTATGATAAGCTAACCAGGGCTGTGCCAGTAGAAATGAAGGGCACACTTGGGCCATGCAGCCTTCCATAATTCTAAAAGTAATAAGGATTTCACAGGGACCTTCCTTCTTTCAGTCCCTGTAATGAGGATGCTTTGATGATCAACAAAGAAATTGATTTTTTATTATGTGCAGGCTTATTTACACAATGCGTATAACAGAAAACCTTCTAATGACTGACAAATTCCTTTTACATACACGCACACATACACACACACACACACACACACAAATAACATATACATATGTAAAATGAATAAATATATAGGATTAGTCACTTCAACTGTTCTTTATATTTCATTTGAAAATGACTATATGCACTTTCAAAAGACTCTCCCAGGCAGACTTGACAATGATACCAATGACTTTTACTACGATAGGCCCATCCCACAAAGACCCTCAGTCTCCATTGAACTCAGAGTCAGATTCTCAGTCTTTGGGAGGTATTCAAAGTCACAGTGGAGCCAAGTGGATGATGACTTGTCATATAACAAGGTTATTGCCCTTTGTGCCCTGATTCTCATCCCTAATGCTCAGTCCTGTGCGTCACACTTTTGCTGCACTCTGCACAAACTGGGTTTGGTCCTAATCCTATAATTTTTACACTCATGGAGAATGATTGGTGAATCAGTTCTGCTCATTTACTTGCAGCTCCTCCTGTGTGCTGCGGTGCTAGAGTGGTCAATCTGCAAATTCTGATGATGATGCATGACGCAGAGAGGCAGAAATGGGGCGGGGGGATGAGGGAGGTGTCAATGTTACTGTCATTAGAAATCTGACCACTGATGCAGTCTGAAGTCTGAACTAAGCAGACTGATCCCAGGTGCCAGTTCCTATTTATCATTTGTATTGAATGCATTTGTTTGCATTCCTCAAAACCTACCTTGTGGCTTCACCACTAGAAAACAAACACACCAAGGACCCAGCATATTGAAAAGCTGTTAGATTTCTGAGCCGTCACTAGTTGGAAATTGCAAGGTAATCTCTGCCTGCTCCCAAACTAATCACACAAATCAAGAGGTTGCTGCTAAGCAACTAAACCCAGGAGAAGAGTCACTTCTGAGATAATACTAAAAATAGACACATGACAAGGGAGATGGGATGCATCAGCAGACGTGTGCAGTGTCGCGTCGCTGGCTGATTTTTCTGCAGCCGTTTCAAAAATGCTGAATGGTAACACAGCTGCTAGGACTTAGCCTTTCTTATCTGGGTGACCCATGCAGAGCTGGTCATGAAGAGCTCAGGGACAGCTTGGTTGACTGCAGGTGACAGGGGAGGTCATTTGCTGGTGTGCCTACCTCCTCTCTGAATAAGGTACACTAAAATCCTGACCAGAGGATTATACTAATCCTGCGGGGCAGGAGGGCAGGAGAGGGGAGTTGTCTTTTTCTGCAATAATTTGCCTACTCTTTGAGGGGATAGCTGCAGCAACTGCATTTCATGTCCTTTCCCAATCCACCTGGCAGCACCATGAAGGTCACCTGGGGCAGAGACAAGAGCAGAGCTGAGGGCAGGCACCTTAGGAGGTGAGCTCGTCTATCAGAGTTAGATTCACTCCATGCCGACATTTGTGTTCCCCAGGACTGCTCCACTTGTCCAGCTTCCCTCCTGAGCTGGGATCAAGTGTCAGCCTGAGATATTCCTCACCATACCAGAAACACAGGAGCCCCTTCCCCCCCCCATAGAGTACCCGGCTGACCCCTCTCTGCAGGCAGTACTAGGTACCTTCATCAGCACAGAGCCTTCCTCCTGCAAGCAGGGAGAAAGGCGTTGGCTGCACCAAAAGCTAAACTGAAAGGGACTGCATCACTGTAACAAGGTCCCACCTCCCACTAAGAACTATTCGCCTACAAGTAACAGCTAAAATCCTGATAAGTGTGATCACAGCAAAGAGATGGTTTCCTTTCTTTTGCCCAGTTTGTTTGCTTTGAGTGTGTGACAGAACTCTGTATCTAAACCATTTCCCATGTTTGGATATTTCACATACAGCAGCAGAAAAGAGAAAAAAATATAATTTGCAGGAAAATGTGAGTGTGTAGCTCACAGGCTTTATCATGTTTGCCCCCAGAAAAGGGTGCAAAGTTGTGGGGAGGAAATGTGGATTTTAGTTGCATCTCTGCACGCTTGCAGGGATGGCCAACTCAACTAAAAGGGCTCAGAAACATCTGAGAACAGGATGTGGCAATCTACCAGACACACTCATTATCAGTTTTTTTAGCTGTACCATTAATTTTCACTGTGAGCCTGCTTCATGCCAGCTCACTCCCCATCAGTTTCCTTTCTCTTTGAGAACTGACTGGGAACCATTAACGCCTACTAACCAGATTTCTACCTACAACAGTCCTTAGGTTTAACCATATGTAACATTTCCTGAAAAGTCCTGGGAAGACAAATGCTGACCTGAGCTTCAGCAAAAAATTAAGCCGAGGTGCACAGAAGAAGGGAAGGATAACAGGTAGAGGTATTATTGCCTCAGCATCCCCCTGCCGTCTTCCAGTAGTAAAGCTCCATAAGTTGGCACAGGGCACTGACAGATGTGCAGCTCCCAGGTCTAACTCATGGAGCTTCACAGAAAGCACCTCCCCTAACCCCAGCCCAATCCCAGCCCCACTCCCTCCCCACCCCTGCTGCAGCCACTGGAAGCCCTCGGCCAGGCTGCCTTGTGGCTTACCACTGCCTTGCATTTGAGGGGGACAAGCCCCATTAGCCCCCACTTCTGCCACCTATGGGAGGGGGACAAAGCAGGGGAGAGAAGTCCATTCTGGGGTTTGCCAGGCCTGCACTAGAGTTGGGGGGCAGGGGGTGGATAGGAGTCCCCCACCTCAGGGCAAGGCTTCCAAACCACCCACCCCAGTTCCAGCACAGGCCAGGCAAACCCCAAATGAAACTCTCTTCCCCCACTCCCATCCTAAATACAGCACCAGGGACAGGGGTGAGCTGCTTCAGCCCAACCCTGCTCCTGGCATGTAGTGACAGAAGTTAATGCTCTCCTTTTTGGAGTACCTTCATCTGAACCATCGTGTGATGAGGATTCATTTGTCACACAATTAGGCACTTTTTAAAGTGCTCTGCAGCCGTGCACTCCTGTTATTGCATGGCTGTCGAGCACTTTCAGTAGCCAATTGCATGACAAAATGTCACTTCTGTGCACACCCACAGAGATTCAGGGGCAGGTGCTGCACCAGATTTAAAAAGAAGCACCTGGCTTTAAAATGGCTGTTTCCAAAAGAACAAAATTGGCTTTTCTAGCAATATGAAATATTTTAGCTTTTAAAAAGGTGACAGTGATGGCAGGCAACCTTTAAACATGACTGTTGAGTTCAAACATTCTGGTAGAAGTTCTTCCTATTTGAACTTCTTGAGTAAATGGAGGAAGAAAATGAAGAGAAAAAATACAAATGTAACCTGGGCGGTACTCCAAGAGGTACCCCCTCCCCAATTGAAGGGATCAAAGCAGATGCACAAGCACAGTGGGAGTTGTAGGGACTCTCCTCCCCCTATAGAGCAGAGCCAGACCACCAGTGGGGACTTAACCGTATACCTTTTAATACTGGGAACATAACAGGCGTACGTCAGAGGGTATAGTGGGCA
>NW_017729016.1:10553412-10554996 GCF_001723915.1 Gavialis gangeticus
GATTGATGCAGAAAGGGAATCCCAAGTCCTCCAATCATCTTTTACCCCTTCAAAACCCCTGGGCCAGGTCAGGAACTCCCATTGACATCAGTGGGAGTTCTGAGTCTAGAGAGAAGGCAAGAACAGTTCTTCAAGCTGATGCTGTTTACACAGCAAAGCCCAGAGCTCACAAGCCACTCCTGGTGACCAGGAAAAACTTGCTTATATCCTACATTTTCCTGGTGGAGTCCTTGTTGACCACATACATTAGAATTTTTATAAAGTATTTGTCACCATTCTTACCGTAAGCCTGATTCTGATTTCATGGCAGCGTTACACTGGAACAATTTTGATGGGAGCAGTCTGATTTACATAAAGGTTAACAGAACCAGAATAACCTCAGGTAATAGGATATATCAGGGGTTTTCAACCTTTTTTAACAAGTGTGCTCCTTCTGCCTTAAAGTTTCAGCTCATGTACTCCTTTATAGTTTTTTCTTTTTTTTAAGGGATGGGGGGTGGGCAGATAAAGGCCCCCATGGTGAGGGAGGGAGTGGGCCTGGGGCAGGCACTGCACAGCTGGGGTGGAGCACGGGACGGAGCCGCAAGAGCAGCTTATCCAGGGCACATGGGAAGGGGGGGAAGCTCCCTCCACTGTGCACACCCTGGCAGAGGCCTGGGGGCCATTTGCCCTCCAGATCTGTGTGCAGGGTGGAGGCAGCTGCTGCTGCAGGCTGGACTCTGCACCCTGCTGCCACTGCCCCAAAAGCCACGCAATGCTACGGCTAGCGCCCCCAGACTGAGATCAACTATCAGAGGCTCCACCATCAGGAGTGGTAGGATGCACATGGGGAGTGGGTGGGATGCAGTCCGGGAGTGGTGGGATGCACGTGGCTGGGTTAAGCCGCACCCCATGCTGCCAGTAGATCCCATTGCCCTTTACTTTAAAAAGTGATCTTCACCTTAAAAAGATTGGAGACCACTGATTTACAACAAACACTTTCAGGAACCTGCACAGACATTTGCCATCACCGCCGCCACCGCACACATGCTGCTTCCCCACAGCTGGTCACATATGTGGCTCTGCTGGCTGCTGATGGACTTTGCACCCAGCCAATCATGCACTGCCAGGGGAGGGCACAAAACACACACACTCACCCCCACCCCCACCATTCAGACCCTCGCAGCTCTGCTGTAAGGTGGTAGTGGCCAATCAGGAGAATGAGCTGGGGTGGGGGTCAGGCAGGTGTTGCGGTGTGCTGCGTGGGGCTGGCAGCAGCCGGCACATCCCTCCCCCTCCCCCGGGTAAGAGGCAAAGTAGAGGAACATACCAGGGGAGATGCCACCTCCATGGCCTGGGGCGTGCTCCATCCCTGCCCACCCACTTGCACATACCCCCATGACCTTCTTAAGTACCCCTGGGGGTACGCATACCCCTAGTTGACAGCCGTTGGGATATATCATTTCAATAGAGCTTGAACAATTACACCAACAGATGTTGTGAGCTGTAGCCTTCCTGTTCTTATAGAACAACATAGGTTTTTTTTTTTTTGGTTTTTTTTTACAGAATGTCTCTTTGTAATACATAACCAATTGCAGTGCAGAG
>NW_017729016.1:10559996-10560724 GCF_001723915.1 Gavialis gangeticus
TTTTTTTGTTTTTTTTTTACAGAATGTCTCTTTGTAATACATAACCAATTGCAGTGCAGAGATATCCTCTCTTTATTCCATTAATTTTTTTTTGAGGAAACACACAAACTTGCTCAGATGAAGAAAACAAAAACTGGAAATTAAATTTTAATGTTCATTACAGAACAAGTAGTCTGTAAGCAGCTGTGTGGACGGTCTTACATTTCTCCAAGTGCACAGGCAAGGATATGGGCTCATGTATGGCATTAAAATACCAGCCCCATTTTCAGTGGGTATAAAAAATAATTGAGCTTTAATGTGCAGTACTTAATTCCAATAACTTTTATGCATAGACATTGTTAGTGAAGCCAATACCAGATTTTAGTGATGTGTGTATGTGTCAAAATACTCATGACTCACATCACAGATTTTAAAAGAGAAGTTTGAATTACTCTAAAGGATTTTGCTTCAATCCCTTCCATTAAGCAATGAAATAACTAGGCTATAAATGCCATTATATTGGGGTCTATGTTTAAAGTAGGTCTCTCAAAACTTCCTGAAAGGGAAGACTTGAGTACAGAATATCTGCAAACATAGGTGACTGGTAGGGGGTGTACGGGGCTGTTGCCCGCCCCCCCCAACCGAGGACTGACACTGATGCTGTCGATAGGGCTGGTGCCCCCTCTGACAGGGTCAGTGGCTTTTGTGGGTGCCCCCCCACATTCAGAAGGCATCAGTCACTCATGTCT
>NW_017729016.1:10565724-10566695 GCF_001723915.1 Gavialis gangeticus
GTCGATAGGGCTGGTGCCCCCTCTGACAGGGTCAGTGGCTTTTGTGGGTGCCCCCCCACATTCAGAAGGCATCAGTCACTCATGTCTGCAAATTAATGTATTGCACCAAATAGCAGTACCAGAGTTAGAGGCTAAGTGCAGACATTCACAGGGAGGTTAGATCAGGTAAAAAATGGCTACACCATCTAACATAGTTCATCCTCAGTGCGGACCTTACACTTAGATCCTGTCTCAGTGGCTGGAAATCAATCTGAATCCATAACTGTACAGAAGTTTCCATGCACACAAACCAGTCGAAAAATGACCAAACCCAATCTAAGATACATCCAGATCAATGTACACTCAAACTTAATTGATCTAGGTTAGACTGGTACATTGAACTTCAATATATAGGTATCTGGTCCAGCTCTGGGAGTGGGAAAGCCCAGTCGCTGGCCTCAGTCCTGGGGCTGCACTATTCCTACCCACCCCCCTGGCACAAGGCTATTTTTAGCCCCCCACCCCCACCCCTCAGCCTCTCCTCTGCAGACCAGCCAGCTCTCCCCTCAACCCCAGCAAGCTGCTACCAGTGCCAGTTTTATCAGTGTTTGCCAGTGCTTGGAGCTGATGAAGAAGTAATTAGTGATGAGCAGAAGGGTGGGAGGGATGGGGGTAGGTTTGTCAGGGGGTCGGGGGCTAAAAATAACCCCTGGTTCCCCCACGAAGCCCCCTCATGGACCTTGCAATCCTTCCTTATCCCACCAAACCCTCCTGGACTATAGCAACCCCCCATGGATTGCACTTGTTCTCCACCCCTCTACCTGCCCTTCCACCCCCCTGCAGATCTTGCCTGATGCCCCATCACTCCAGCAGATTGCACCTGCCTCCCCATCCCTCCATGGACCCCTGGTCCTCTCAAGCCTGCTTGCACCGCTATATCCCTAACCCCCCCTGCTAGCCTCCCCATCCCAACTTACCTTAGATCAGACAGC
>NW_017729016.1:10566706-10569309 GCF_001723915.1 Gavialis gangeticus
GCTAGCCTCCCCATCCCAACTTACCTTAGATCAGACAGCTATTTTTAATGCAATCTAACCTCCCCCTAACTGCCCCTGAATGCCTGCATTTAGCCAGATATTCTTAATGCTAGGGTCATATTTTTGGAGCTGGTCCAAAAGTCAGAAATTAGAACGTTTTGAATTTTGTTTTCAATCTGAATCAGGCTAAAAAAAAAATTGGAAATACTGAACTAAGGAAGTTCATAGCAGGAAAAGTTCTAAAAACTTTCTCCTTGGAAATTCATTCTGCAACCTGAGAGCTGATTGAGTTCACATGCTCTCACTACTTGAAGGTACACTTGCCCACTCAGCAAAACACGACATAAAGCAGTCACTGAATCTCCAATTACAGGCTGGCAAAGTTAAAAGCTGTTGTGAAACATAAAGAAACATTGGAGTTTCAAAAAGCTTTAAACTTTTCTACAGAAGTTTTGATTTTTGTAAAACAAGACATTTCTAAAAATTAATATGCTTTCACCATACATTTTACATATTTTTTAACTTTTTCAAAGAAACGTTTTCCCTCCAACTTTTGGATCAATTGTAGATGGACATATTTTCATCACTACCAAGTAGGTTCAGAGCAAACAGGCTGTAATTCTAATGTAGATGCACAAAACAGGAACAGCCATGGCACAGCGAGTAGCACTGCCAGCTTCCCCACAGTGCCTTACTAACATGCCTAAACTGAGACCAAGAGGGACCACCTTGGAATCATTTTCAGTGCATTCCAACTTTTGACCTTTTAAAGGAGTTTGCAAGTAAGTGTGCCAACCATGACAGTAGATTGTCTCATATACGCACCTGTTATCTATGCTATTATATGGCAATTACTATAATAGCGTTCTTCAGTTGCTTTGTTTTTACTGCAGCTCAAGGACATTCTAATCTTTTCTAAATATTGCTGTGGAAGGCATAGCTGGTGAAAACAAATAGCAAACAGAGGCTCATACATTTTTGCGGAAGTCTCTGGGAAGTGAAACAACAGAATGATAATTTAGTGCAGGTGATACACAACTTAAAGAGAAGTGTTTCTGACAGAGACTGAATTGAAAAGTCAAGGCAGCAGCCATATCTCCAACTGCACAGCTCACAAGCCCCAGTACAGCTGAGTCCTAAGGAGACTTCAGCCAAAATATCACCTGCAAATATATGAGGATCGGCTTTACATTATCATTCTCAAGCTGTCTCTACACTGCGGCCAGAGGTCGGACTGTTGACCTACCTTAGCTGGCTTTAATCTAGCTAGAAAGATAACCACGCAGTAGTGCAAGCTTCAGTGTGGGCTGTACAGATCGCCTAATCTTATTCAGTGGCTAAGTCCAAACTGCTGGGGCTTCACTGTTTAGTTACAACCGCCTACATCAGTGGTGCTCAGCCTTTTGGCTCCACTAGCCAGATGAGTGGCGCAGAGTCCGCCTGCCAGATTGGGCTATCTGCAGGCTGGATCAGGCCATGGGGCTCAGCACCAACCCCTCCCAGCCTTGCACACCACGATTGGGCGCTGGGAGCCCAGTGCCACCTCCTCCCATCCTCTGTGCACCAGGATTGGGTCCCAGAAGACTGGCACCACCCCACTGTGCCAGGATTGTGTCTCAAATAAACAGCACCACCCCCTTGTGCTGGAATTGCTCTGTGCACTGGGATCTAGTATGCAGGGCTCAGGGCTCCCCATGGATCTGGAGATTTTGTAGCAGGGGAGCAGAGGCACTGCTCTCCTGCCACCAAATCTGTGGACCTATAGGAAGCCTCACAGACTAGATCAGTGGTTCTGAATCTTTTTTGTACCAGGACCCATTTGTAAGCATCAGTGGCCAGTTCTGACCCAATGCCCTCCATCCCCTGGCCCCAGCCCCCCACTGTGTGGCACAGGGGTGGATATGTGGGATGAGAGCAGTAAGGCACCCGGCGGGGGGGGGGCGGGCAGGGGCAGGCAGCCCCAAGCAGCCCCTTGCAGGCTGGAACTCTGTCAAAAGCCATGATTTCCCACGTTTTTTTGGAAAAGTCATTTTTTTTAAGTTTGTTGATCCATTTTTAGTTTGTTCATGATCCTTTCATATATTCTTGCAGCCCTGTGGCAGAAAACCTTTGGTGCCTGCCACTTTAAGGGCTAAGAGCAGCCAGCAGGTGCAATCACATGATTGCAGGAGAGCCATATGATCAAAGGAGAGGGCTGAGTGGCCTCCATTTTAGCTCAGGGTCTCAGGGCTGAGCTAGCAGTTGCTGCAAGCAGCTGCGGCAAGAACACCACCTGGCAGGAGCTGCTCAGAACATTCTTGGTGTGTGTGGGGACAGAGTAGTGCCATGCAAAGCTTCAGTAGCAGATTCAACTCAGAGGAGATTTGGCCCAATTTGGGGACCGTATCGCCAAATCTGAATCAAATCAGGAGACCAGTTAAAAACTCTGAATTGATTCAAGGCATCGGAATCTATTGGGAAAAGATTTGGTGATTTGGCCCCTGACTAAACAGGCAGCTGACACAGCTGCCTCCAGCTGTAAGTCTGTCGGGGTTGTGGGAGGGGAGAGGGAAGGGGCATGGGGGAGTAGGTTGGGATAGGTCCAAGTTGGGGAGGGAACCAGG
>NW_017729016.1:10569320-10569530 GCF_001723915.1 Gavialis gangeticus
CGGCTGGGGTGGGAGGGCAGGATGCGAGCACAGCTCACTCAGGGCAGAAGGGGGCAAGTGGCAGTAGGGCATAGCTCCCATTCCCAGCACTACCATGCCTACATCCCCCGCTCCCCCACACTGGCTGGCAAGTAGTGGCAGAGCCCCTGCTCCTGCTCCCAGAAGAGCCTCTGCTCTGCATGGCAGAACCCCCACTTCCAGCACTGCTAC
>NW_017729016.1:10574530-10576025 GCF_001723915.1 Gavialis gangeticus
TGGCAAGTAGTGGCAGAGCCCCTGCTCCTGCTCCCAGAAGAGCCTCTGCTCTGCATGGCAGAACCCCCACTTCCAGCACTGCTACACCAACATCAGCACTGGGAGTGGGGACTCTGCCATGCCACCACTTGCCAGCTGGCACGGGGGGGTGGGGGGGAGGCACGGGATCAGGCACAGCAGCGCCGGGAGCAGGGGTTATGCCCTGCTGCCACTTCCCCCTTCCTCCTGGAGTGAGCCGCATCTGCATTGTGCCCCCACCTTCCCCCCCTCCTCCAGCACCAGCTGGACAAGTGGCAGCAGGACAGAGCCCTTGCTCCCAGCGCTGCTGTACCGGCATCCCATGCCCCCTTCCCCCTTCCCTGAGTAATGCGCCTCCCAACCCCAGCTGGGCAGTTTGTCCCAGCCCCAATCCCTCCCTCCCCCACACCCCTTCCCTCCTGCCTCCCCCAACCCCAACAGACTTATCAGTTGGAGACAGCTGCATCAGCTGCCTGTTTCATCTATGGCCACATCTCCAAAGCAGCGCCAAATCTTTTGGATCCAGTTGGCTGAATTGAATTGGGACAGTGATTCAAATCTCCGAATTGAATCACTGTCCTCCAAATTGGCCGAATCCAAAGCAAATACTTGCCACTGTACACAGGCCTAGTGTAGAGTAGGTTCTGCACAGGTGGACCTGAAGGGCTGCACTGGGCAGGTGCAGAGTAGCGTTGCTTGGGCAACCTGAAAAGCTGCATAGGGGCCAACCCACCTAGAATGAGAACTTGTATGAGTTTTTTGGTGAGGGGCTATGGGCGGAGCTCAGCACAGTGCGAGGCATAAGGCCGGTGCCATGTAGAGTAGGGTTTGATCAAGCGACCTGAAGGGCTGCATGGGGACCAGCCAGAGTGCAAGAAGGTAAGCCTGATGGCCCAAGTGAGCTGCTCATGGAGCAGGGTGGATTGAGAGTGGCTCAGTGAGGGGAAGAGTGAATAAGGCCCTGTGAGAGGGGACAGAGTGCAAAAGTAGAATGAGAGGCCCAGCAACAAGCAGAGTTTGGTCCAGCATTAGGCTAGAGTTATAAATGACTTATGATGCCATCTGTGTGGTATGGGACACGATGTACGGTAGGTCAGAGCCATGTATATTGCCCCAGGTATCAGGGCATTAAATGGGCAGCCTCCCACATATTTACATCAAGTGTATTAACCATCAAGTCATGGCAGGTGAGGCAGGGCAGACCACCCTACACAGAGGGACAGGCCGATATTAAGACCTGGCCCCCTCTCACAGACCCACTTTTGGGTCATGATGCACAGGTTGAGAAATGCTGAGCTAGATGACAGTGCCATGGACTGGAGGTTGAGCACCCCTGGAGTTTACATTCATTGCTACACAGCTCAGATTGCAGTGCAGGCATGCCCTTGGAAAGACCAACTGATTGGTATGGCTGCCCAAGATTTAGTCAGCTGCCAGTGAGTGCAAATTAGCGCTGCTCTATAGTTAGGGGGTTCAT
>NW_017729016.1:10581025-10587257 GCF_001723915.1 Gavialis gangeticus
AGTGAGTGCAAATTAGCGCTGCTCTATAGGTAGGGGGTTCATGTGGCTGCATCAGCTGGGTGTGCTGCATTCAAGTCTTTCAACAACAGAAGAATGAAAACTTCAAAATGTAAGAAAATGTGATAGTAAAACTGTACTGACTGGAAGGGAGACTAAGGGTACTCTCCCAGCATCCTTCTGCAAGACGCATACAAGCAGAAAGAGAGACTGTTGGAAACAGTGCAAAGTGCATTGGGTTCCCCTCTGCTTTTATGGAATCAGTGGCTTTGATGCCATTATATTCAGTTGTTTTTTCTACAATTAACTTCATGATCATGGGAAAGAATATTAAAGAAATGTAGCTATCAAGATCTACAGTGTGCCTTAAGAATGTAGCTATGTATTGGTGACACTGATAAGGAAGGAGCCTTTGGGAAGCAGGCATTCTGTAAAGGAATTAGTCTTGTACTCCCCCCTGCTGTGGCTAGCAGGGCTCTCCTATGTACCCTCAGGGGAGAAAGTCACTGCTGACAGAACACAGTAATGGCTTTGCTCTGCAGCAGGACTCTCAACAAAGAAACATGTAGAATAAATATGCATAGCACTCCCTGACCATACCCTCACTCCCTCCTTTGCAGACCCACACCATTTCAGTCAGCAATACAGACAATATTCACCAGTGCTAGGGACAGAAGTTCAAAAAGCCTGAATTAATTCCATCTTTGCAGGCTAGTCTAACCTACCTAGGTTGAACCAGTTTGCAAATGTACAGACATCCCCCCTGGACTGAGGAAATGTAGGCACATGCCTGCAGTGGCTCAGGCTAGAAGCTGGGGGGCAGCTTCCCTTCCCTTCCACAATGCTGGGCTGAGGGGGGGGGGGCAAGGCCAGGCCCTGGCAGGATGTTCTGATTAGGATTAAACCCCGACCCTTCCTGCACTGTCTCAGGCTTTTCCCCATTCACTCCTCTAGGGGCAGGAGTGTTCCCAGCCCCCAGCCCCCAGCCCCAGGCTAGCACTGAGGCAAGTGGGGGCAAGGGGTGTGCAGTGCATGCATCTGTTGATGATACAAACTTTTTAATCTCCCTCTCCCTTCTACTTCATACTGTCTGCAAACCTGACAGGGGAGGGAGTCAGCAGGGAGCTGATAACACACCTTTTAGCAGCCCATCAAGACAACAAAAGCCTCTCTCATTAGTTTAAGCTCTTCTTAAACAGCTTTTTTCAAGGAAGAAATGGAGGAACATTACCAGCTACATGTTGATTAACTCCAAAAAGCCCTAAGCAGACACTGTCCTGTCTGCCTTTGTCCTGTCCCAGTGAAATTAGACACACACACACACCTCTCAGCTTTAGATAGCATACCACATGCCTAGGGTCCATGGGAATGGGGTCCATGCTCTGGGAGTGGGGAGGGAGGGACAGAGGGATCCCTTCTTGAGCAGCCAATGGTGCAGGTGGGTGGGGCACTTATACCATAAACTGCTGTAAGTGATCAGACACTGGTTCAAATCTGTAACACAACAGAAGTTTAGTGCATGTGGGGCATCTAGACACATGCTCCAGGGTGGAGGTGGGGCACTTTAATTAGAGCGGCTCTGAGAGCCGCTCTTTTTAAAGTGCCAGCAGTGTCACGTGTATTCAGCATCCCGTGCTTCAAAATGGTGGCGGGGGCACTTGAACTAAAATTTGTTCAATGAGCTTTAGTTCAAGTGCCCCTGCCACCATTTTGAAGTGCAGGGATGCTGAAAAGACATGACATGGAGGCTGCTGGAGCACCTTAATTAACATGTTCCAGCAGAATCGGTTAATTGAGTCTGCTCTGATGCATGCTAATTACTGTGTGTTGGAGCAGGTGTCTGGCACGTGTATAGGATCCCATAAATGACTTTCAAAAGGGCCAAAACTGGTTTAAGAGAAACCTGGCTGGATTCAGTATCAAACTTAACTGATTCAGGTTAATCAGTTTATTGAACTTCTGTCCTAGATCCCCTCCAGATTCAAGTTAACTCACAGTCCCCGTGTCAGGGTGTCTGGTTATGGAGTTGGAAGATCCAAGCTCCTTGTGCAGCCCTTGGACTGGAGGGTCAGACTGCCTTACAGAGGGCCAGTTCCAATCCAGCTGCCCTGCCCCGCCTCCTTGCCAGCTGGCAGCTTCTCTTTGACAGCTGTCTGCCAGGTCTGCTGCCTCTGCTGGGTCAGCTGCTTCTGGTCCCCCAAGCCTTCTGGCTTCTGGGTTCTCACTCTTCCCCGAGTGTCTGCATTTGGGTTTTTCAGTGCCGGTGCCAGGCTCCCTCTTCCAATTTGCAGGGAGCATCAGCTAGAAAAACTTTGCTCTGCTGTAGCTTCCAGCCACGGTGGAGCGGGGCTCACAGGTAGGGGAGTCTCTTGGCTTACCACTTCTCCTCCCAGCTTGGGCTGCTCCTTCACTCCATCACACCCCCAACATCTCATTATGCTTTGCACCTTCCCTGCACTCCTCTCCCCCTTTGCAAGGTGGGTGGGCTAGCTTTAGCCCAGCTGTTCCAGGTGAGAAGAAAGGTGTGCTCTAGAGCCACTGCAGGCATGTGGCTGCATTTCTGGAATCAAAAGTGAATGCCTGTTCACTTGCTTCTTAGTTCAATCTATACAGTTTAGACTAATCTGCAAAGACTGAATTGATTCAGCCTTGGGATTTTTGACTCTGTACTTAATCCAACTGTTTACAGCCTGAAGAATTTAGCTGTTAGCCATGTATAAAAACCAATTACTTGTCCACTAGAAAGTCAAGCAGCAATTCAGTTTAATTTCCTTCTCTTGACTATTAATAATTAGCACTTACATATCTTTTCATATCTTCATGGTGTGGTACATACCTTTGCAATTCTGTGAAGTAGTTATCATTTAAAATGTATTAATTGATATTGTTCTTGCTATGATGGACTTCTTTCAGAGCTGTTCAGTCTTGCCCTGTGCTTAGTAAGAGAGTTTGGCTCTTAAATAGCACCTTTTTTGGATACTTAAAAGTATCTGGGGAAAAGCAAGTATCATTAGCTGTGTTTTACAGTTGAGAAACTGAGGCGCAGAGTGGTGAGGTGGCTTGCCTATTGACATACAGTACTTTAGTGTCAGAGCTAGGGACTCAGGCCTGTCTATGTTTCCCTGAAAGGTGCTAATGGTGGCCATTGGAAGGCTGTAGGTCATGATCCAATGGCAGGCACAGACCTTATTAAAGGCTATGGGCAGTGCTGGATTTAGGCTTAAACTACTTAAGCTACAGCTTAGGGCCTCACAATATGAGGGGCCTCTAAATAAGAAAAAAAATGGACATTTTCATTCAAATATGACAAAAATATACATGTATATGGTTCCACAGTTATTATTCATATTGCGTTCATACATTTGTGCAGAAATAACAATAATTCACCTTAACATTTCATGAAAATCCATTTTCATGCATTTTGTGGATTATTTTATTCTATGAGGCCTCTTAAACTGGACATAGCTTAGGGCCTCAGCATGTCATAATCCAGCACTGGCTATGGGTACATCAGTTGTCTTTTTAGAGGCTCATGGAGGCAGCAGTTAAGCTCCCTAAAGTCATGAAGGCTGCATACTGCGAGAGCCACTGCCCAAGGCAACCAGCCATATGAAAGGCAGCGGTGTACCAATGGGGGGCATGCCCCCTGGTGCTGGTCTGGGGTGGGGGGTGGTGCCGGCTGGGTCCTACTCAGTCCCCGTTGACTTCTGGTTTTGCTGCCAGCGTTTCTGGGCTCAGCCATTGGCTGCTGCTGCCCCCTCCCGTCCCCCCCACTCAGCAATTGGCAGCTGGGGGATACCCTCCTGCTCGGTGACTGGGGGAGTGCAAATGCAAGCATGAAAGGTCTGGGCTGAACTGTGCTTTGAGGGGTTTTCCCCAGTTACAGATGCAGAGGCCACACTATTGTTTTCCAGGCCATGGAGTGAGGATTAGAAGAAATAGTTAGTATGACCCTGAGAGAAAATGGATACACAGAGTCTCTGGTACAGAGCTAGGGGGCAACTGGGAGATTTGAATGAGGAAACTGCCTGCTTTTATTTGTTTCTGTTGCGTCCCAGGAAACAGGGGCTGGTGTGCATGTGAACTTCAAATCAAGAAGATTATACCAAAGGGGGGGTTATAGAGTTCACACGTGTCCACAGTTACCAGAAAGGATCAGAACGTGTTTCAGGGGAGATGACAAGGAAGGAGTGTTCAGAAAAGGGTTCTCTGCTTGCACGGCAAAGCACAACTTCTAACAGCTCTCATAATACACCTGACTTGCATCTCTGATTTTGCACCCTAGAAGAAACAGCTGGGCAAGGTCCCAGATTTTGCCTAACTTTTCAGACTATGGAAGCAATGATATCTTAAACAAGTAGATCCTGCAGGTTTAGCAAGTATTGGTTTAGCTGGTCACTGGTTTTGGAGACTCATATGCCCAGCCTGTATTTCCTCATTCTTCTGCTCTTCTCACCTGAGTAACACAGCTATGGGCACTGGATGGAATAGAAAACGCTAGGTGGGAAAATGCACATTCCTTCATACTTCTTAACTATTTAAATATATTTTTAATCTAAGGGGCTCCCAGTGTCACAAGAATACATTTGAAGTTCTGCCATTTCAGTGGAAGCTCCCCGGCAGTAATAAAAGGCAGAATACAGCCCTGCACTTGAGGAAGAGTTATCCATCCTATGTGCAGTTTAGGAAAAAGAAACAAAAAAGTGACTTTTCTTTTTCCTTCAGCATGACAATTATCTGCACCAAACAAATGGAGGTAGGGGGATATTTATCTATAGTTTGGCCTACATTATTCATGAGAGGAGTTCTAATGAGGCTTATCTCAACCTAATTAAAGTCCTCCTATTAGATATCCGGTGTTGCTTTGCCCTAATGTACGACATGCAGAGCTCTTAGTTGTACAGGCTGAAACAGAATTTATTTTGAATACATTCTAAAATTAATTTAATATATGTCTGCTGGGACTGGGTGAGTCAGAGCACTGCAATCTGCCTGTGAATGTGCTGCAATTTATTTACATTGAAGTTTAAATAAGATTGATGGGACCATGTAAACATTACTGAAGAGGCAACATAGTGGAGCCTGGGGGGAAAAACACACCACAAGTTTTCAGTTTTCTTGTCTCTGTCTGTTTAGTATTATATTCTCTTCCTTTTCTCCACTTTCTGAAAGGAGGAGCTCAGAGATCGCTGGAAGGGGAAGATGGCCACATGGCCTGTTTATAGCAGGGATTCACTTCTCTAGGAGCAACACCTATGTGAGGGTGGGAATCTGGGACTTGCGCTGCTCTTGCATGCTCTAACCACATTCTTCCGAGCTCTGCAAACTGCACTGAAAAAGAGATGTCTTAGGGGCCAGTTTGAGATTTGGATGTGGTGGAGGTTTAGATGGGTTTCAACCCATCAGATGCCTCAGAGTTACAGCTTGGATTAATCAGCCCCAAAATCTCATAAAGTTTGACCCCAAAAGAGAGACTGAGAGCTCTCTGGAGATTAATTGTATACTTCAGCTCCCTGCTGCCTTGACTGGAGAACATCTGAGATTTCCAAGCTTCTTCTGTGCTAGCACTAACACTGATCAACATTTGAGCAGCTAGAAGAAATGCAACGTGTAACAAAGCCCTAAAAAAAGACCCCTAATCACTAGTATTCTGAAGCCTGATGGCTCAGTAAGACTAAGGACATGAGTTGCATACTCCATTTATATTTCTGACTAAGGGACACGGCAAAAGCAAAGTCTCCCTGAGGGCCTACCAGGTGAATTTGCAATAGGATTGTAGCAGTTCTGAAACCAAAATGGCTGCTGTTTTAAAGCACAGTAGATTCTTAGGAATTAAGGCAGTATCTTATCTATGTGTATGGCTACTTGTGTCACAAAATGCCTACATTTTTCCCTGTTTGGTCTTTATCTGGATCCTAATGTGTCCTGTGGCTTTAATGATTCAGAGGTCCTTGAAGGTGCTAGACCAGTGAAAAGGACATTTGGATCAATTGAACTATTCTCTGGTTAAGGTACACTTTCAAGTGCTTGGACTTCATTACCAGGTATCTGGGTTTTCCATTTGCCACGGAAAAATGCAGTAAACCCCAGATTTTCTCATTTTAAGGAGAAAAATCTGGATTTCTTCCTATAAAAACACAGGAAACAGTGCATTTCCCCTTGCAGGCTGGCAGAGTGGGTGGAGGGCAGTCAAGCAGGAGGCACCATGTGCATGTGTGCATGCACACATGCTCAT
>NW_017729016.1:10587597-10587852 GCF_001723915.1 Gavialis gangeticus
TGCACAGGGTGGGGGCGGGCTGCCCATTGCAGGCTTGGGGCTCCCTGGCCTGCTATCCTCTTACCAGGGCCTCCATGGCCCAGTGGGCAGGACCTGGCATAGCAGAGCAAAGCAGGGTGGGAAAGCTCAGTGCTACCACTGCAAGCCCCACACCACCATGGTGAAGCTCTCCCTGCCCACCCAGCAGCAGCATGGGTGGTGGAATGGAGTTGTGCCCCTCGCTGCTGGGCGAGTAGGGGGCACCTCACCATGGTG
>NW_017729016.1:10592852-10593999 GCF_001723915.1 Gavialis gangeticus
GCTCTAACCACATTCTTCCGAGCTCTGCAAACTGCACTGAAAAAGAGATGTCTTAGGGGCCAGTTTGAGATTTGGATGTGGTGGAGGTTTAGATGGGTTTCAACCCATCAGATGCCTCAGAGTTACAGCTTGGATTAATCAGCCCCAAAATCTCATAAAGTTTGACCCCAAAAGAGAGACTGAGAGCTCTCTGGAGATTAATTGTATACTTCAGCTCCCTGCTGCCTTGACTGGAGAACATCTGAGATTTCCAAGCTTCTTCTGTGCTAGCACTAACACTGATCAACATTTGAGCAGCTAGAAGAAATGCAACGTGTAACAAAGCCCTAAAAAAAGACCCCTAATCACTAGTATTCTGAAGCCTGATGGCTCAGTAAGACTAAGGACATGAGTTGCATACTCCATTTATATTTCTGACTAAGGGACACGGCAAAAGCAAAGTCTCCCTGAGGGCCTACCAGGTGAATTTGCAATAGGATTGTAGCAGTTCTGAAACCAAAATGGCTGCTGTTTTAAAGCACAGTAGATTCTTAGGAATTAAGGCAGTATCTTATCTATGTGTATGGCTACTTGTGTCACAAAATGCCTACATTTTTCCCTGTTTGGTCTTTATCTGGATCCTAATGTGTCCTGTGGCTTTAATGATTCAGAGGTCCTTGAAGGTGCTAGACCAGTGAAAAGGACATTTGGATCAATTGAACTATTCTCTGGTTAAGGTACACTTTCAAGTGCTTGGACTTCATTACCAGGTATCTGGGTTTTCCATTTGCCACGGAAAAATGCAGTAAACCCCAGATTTTCTCATTTTAAGGAGAAAAATCTGGATTTCTTCCTATAAAAACACAGGAAACAGTGCATTTCCCCTTGCAGGCTGGCAGAGTGGGTGGAGGGCAGTCAAGCAGGAGGCACCATGTGCATGTGTGCATGCACACATGCTCATGGCCACCAGGCAGCCTGGAGAGCACCTCTGGCAAGTAAGTTGCAGAGGAGGGGGGTTTGAGGCCCCCATAGTGAGGGAGGGAGGGGCTTGGGACTGCTGCCCAGCTGGGGCAGTGCATCGGGCTTGTGGACCAGGGCTGGAACATGTAGCTACAGGGCCCAGGAGAGGAATGGGATGGAGCTGCGGAGCAGATGACGGAGGGGCTGG
>NW_017729016.1:10598999-10603275 GCF_001723915.1 Gavialis gangeticus
TGCACAGGGTGGGGGCGGGCTGCCCATTGCAGGCTTGGGGCTCCCTGGCCTGCTATCCTCTTACCAGGGCCTCCATGGCCCAGTGGGCAGGACCTGGCATAGCAGAGCAAAGCAGGGTGGGAAAGCTCAGTGCTACCACTGCAAGCCCCACACCACCATGGTGAAGCTCTCCCTGCCCACCCAGCAGCAGCATGGGTGGTGGAATGGAGTTGTGCCCCTCGCTGCTGGGCGAGTAGGGGGCACCTCACCATGGTGCTGCAGGGCTCCCAGCAGTGGTATGAAGCTTCCCCGCTTGGCCCTGCTCTGCCCTGCCATGCCAGGTCCTGCCCACTGAGCCATGGAGGCTCCAGAGGGAGGGCAGCAGGACAGGGCAGGGCAGGGAGTGCTGAGCCAACAGCAAGCAGCCCAGCCCCATCCGCCCTGCCATGGGCTCAGCTCCAGCTGTGCCTCCCATGGGGGAAAGGGAGCCAGGCTCTGCGTTCTGCTCTGCTGCCGCCACTGCTGCCTCCCATGAGTGGCAGCTGGGGCTTGGGAACTGCTCCTGGGGCCAGAAGGCTGTGGACCTGGGGCTGTGGCCCCATAACTCTGGCAGCTGGGGGCTCCCTCTAGCAGGGCTGGGGGGGGAACTGGAGGGTTGTGGGTGGGGAGTAAGGGGCACCAGCAGGGCTGTGAATGGCAATGGCATGGGCAGGACACTGGCACATCAGGTCTTCTCAGTGCCACAAAGCAGTTGAAGGGGGGGGTGAGGAGGGAGAAAATGACAGCTTGACCTGCATCGTAGTTAATGAAGGGAGCAGGGGGAGCTCTGATTTTCCATGATAAAAAATCCAAAATCAAATGCCAAAATGTATAGATGTTTAGAATGTATTTTATTATAGTGATTGAGGCACTGGTAGGCTTCCAAATTGCTTTAAAATTGTAAATATATCAATAAAACATTGTATTCAACTGATACCTATTTATATAGTGGCATTTCATTTTAGTCATAGAAAAATGCTGATCTGCGGGTTTTCAATGTTTTTTTTAAAATCAGAATTTGTGATTTTTAAACAGAGAAAACCAGGATCCCTGCTCATTAGCCCTCTGGGCTAGGGACAGACATTACACATAAACCGGTTTAAGTGATCAGAAACTGGTTTAAACCTGTAACAGAGCATAAGTTGAGTGCACATAAGCGCATTTCAAAATGGCTGAAACTGGTTTAATATAAACCTGATTGAATGTAGTATCAGACATAAGTGATTTGGGTCAAGTTGGTTTATGCAATGTCTGTCCCAGACCCCTTCCTGGTTTAAGTTAAACCGGAGTCCCCCAGCATCCTAGATGCTTTGCAGCCCTGGGCAGGACTGTCTGCTCCAGACAACAGGGCTGGCTGTGCCCCTCTGCCCCCTAGCTGGAGCTCCACAGAGACTGCAGGCAGACACCCCCCTCACCACAGGAACATCATGTGACGGTGCAGAAATCTAGTTTAGTTCAGTTGTCAACGTATATCTTTGAATTTTAGGTAAGAAAGACCAAGAATATTTCCAAGACCAGTCTGAAAACTTACATGATAACACTCCTGGCAGCAATGATGTGGCACAGCATTTCTTTCATCCAGTATATTTATAGCACAGAGATGCACGTGGGCATCTGTGAAGACTGCTTTGTTTCAGAGGTCGACACATCTGTGCATAGTGGAGGTGCTGTGGGGTCTATGCTGGCTGGGAGGAGGAAGCAGTGTGGTGCCTGCCACAATCTGAACATATGATTTTAAAATCTACCAGTCACACATTTTCAGGCAGTTCAGTGAGAGGCAGCCCAAAAATACCCAGAATCCATGGTAGAGGCATGGACACATGCCTCTAACAGAACTACCACGTCCTAAGGTGAGAAGCGAGGTAGGCTGGCCTTCAAAAAAGTGACCTAAATATTTCATGTGTACCAAACAAAACAAATCCCTTCTTGTCCTCTCAGCATGTGTCATTACAATTTGCCATTTGTGCAACCACCCAGAGTATTTACACACAAGGCTGCTGCCGCTGGGTGGCTTGTCAGTCAGGCACATCCATGGACTGACCTTTTGTTCAGCTGCGCCGGTCAATCCAGGGAAATGAATAGAGGCTATTAGACTTTTCAGCTTTCATTTTCCAATGTATCATGCTGACAGCCCAAAGCTGTTTGGGGATACAAGATTTGATTTGCATTCCAACAAGCTGGTTATTTGTCTGATTTACCTGTGCTGTGTGTGTACAGATACTGGGGCTCATTCTGCCTTCACTTCCGCTAGATATATGCCATTGCAAGGAAGATGAGAATCAGGCTCCCTCTTTCTTTTCCAATGGGATCATTAACTATGCCGGATGAAGGACCATTGAGAGTGACATCACCACCAGCCCAAACATCCTCAGCATGTTCCTTCTATTTTGAGCTTTAAGAAAAAGAAGGGAGCTTAGTCTCTGGGCCAATAAAAGCTCCACTTACACTGGGATTTTGTGCACCACGGGGTGCAGTCACTGTGACCTGACTGATGCCTCCTACTTACTGTGACCCCACACAGCTGTTGGCCTCTGCTGATTTACAGTCACCACAACGCCAAGCTGCACTTCAAGAAATTTGCAGCGAAAAGTTCCCAGTCCCACTGTCAAACCTCCTTTGGTTTCAGTCCCCCATCACAATCAATGGCAGCTTTAATTAAGACACCATTTAAGCCCTATGAGCCAGATATGTGCCTGCCTACTACAATAAAATGGCCATACACCGGCTTTTACGCAGAGACTCTCTATAGAGCAGAGAGCCCCTGCTTTGTTTCAGCAGCAAGTTTGGACATCCTGGGGCATTCTGGGAAATAGCAGTTGGAGTCTGGAGTGGACCAAAGGATTGAGGGGCATGTCAAGAGCTGAAAGTGTGCTTGAGCCAAATCTGAATCTGCAACTACTCCACAGCCCTGAAAAACTACTAAGGTGTCAATGCACACAGGCGAAGTTAAGAAAGCTCTCAGGACATTCCAGGTCTGTATGGCTAGGGACAGAAGTTACACATAAACTGGTTTAAGTGATTAGAAACTGGTTTAAACCTGTAACAGAACAGAAGTTCAGTGCACATAAACCAGTTTCAAAATGGCAGAAACTGATTTAAGATAAACCTGGTTGAATGTAGTATCAGACTTAATGGATTTGGGTCAACCCATTTTTATGAAACTTCTGCCACATTCCTGGTTCAAGTTAAATCACAGTCCCCTGGCATCCCAGCATGCTTTCCAACCTGGGCTGGGCTGAGCTGTCTGTTGCAGCAGAGAAGGGTTGAGGAGCAAGGGTGGTGGTGGGGAGGCAGGCACTGCCCCCTCCCCAAGACAAACTGTGATTGGGGTCTGGAGCCAGGGAGGGGGGAAGAGCTAAATCCCCCTTCCCCCAAATACAGAGCTGCCCTGCCCTGCTAAACTTACTGCTGGTTGCAGCTGTGAACTACAAATCCCAGAGACACCTGGAAGAAGGAAGAGGAAGCGATGAGCAACCCTGCAGAGTCCTCCCACTGTGATTTTGGACTGTAAATCCCAGAGACCATGGGGGCAACAGGAAGAAGCAGCAAATGCAGCCCATGCTCACCGTGTGCCAGGGAGCCATGCTCTAGCACCACCCGGTTCCTGGCCTGAGTCACTGCAGGCATGTGGCTGCAAAAAATAAATGTCTGTTCACTTGTCAGTCAGTTTAATCTCTGCAGTTTAGACTAACCTGCAAAGACTGAATCAATTCTGCCTCGGGCTTTTTGACTGTCTGTACTTAGCCTATATGCTCCCTGACCTCTGAATAACTGCAGTTTAAGACCAAAATGACTCCCATACTGGATCAGACCCCATGGTCCAACTAGCTCAGTAGCCTGTTTTCTACACTTTGCTCCCCCAGTAATGCCCTGTGTCTTTAAAATTAATCCAAATTGCTGTAAGAGTGTTTTATTGAGGAAAAGAAAAAGTGAAGATTTTATTTTCTGATGTTATATTTCAATTATGTGACTAATTTTTGTGCAGAAAACAGACAGAATTGGGATCCAGTCACTTCAGGAATGAGTAAAAAAATGGGCCTTCAGCTGTATACATTGAAGAGCAGAAAGAACCACACCAACTGCATGTGTCTGCCCTGATGACTCACTGTGGCTGTTGCAAAAGCAGGATAACAGGCTGCATGTGCCCGTTTAGCTTTCTAATTCTAGCAATAAGCCATTAAAACAGAAAGGGAACTTTTGTGCTCAGGATCTCTGCAGTTGATTTTTCTCTACCAGGGAGATGATACGCCAACAGCTT
>NW_017729016.1:10608275-10624785 GCF_001723915.1 Gavialis gangeticus
TAATCCAAATTGCTGTAAGAGTGTTTTATTGAGGAAAAGAAAAAGTGAAGATTTTATTTTCTGATGTTATATTTCAATTATGTGACTAATTTTTGTGCAGAAAACAGACAGAATTGGGATCCAGTCACTTCAGGAATGAGTAAAAAAATGGGCCTTCAGCTGTATACATTGAAGAGCAGAAAGAACCACACCAACTGCATGTGTCTGCCCTGATGACTCACTGTGGCTGTTGCAAAAGCAGGATAACAGGCTGCATGTGCCCGTTTAGCTTTCTAATTCTAGCAATAAGCCATCAAAACAGAAAGGGAACTTTTGTGCTCAGGATCTCTGCAGTTGATTTTTCTCTACCAGGGAGATGATACGCCAACAGCTTTAGGTTTACAAAATATATTTCCATCCCTACACTAGATGTCATCTTCACATTGATTGCATCTGCTGCCTGGCAAAGGTCTGCTTTCTATTCACCCTGGATTTTTTTTTTCTAAGGATTGATGAACATCAGGGTTTTCATTCCTGGCACACTGCCCAGGAAAGGTGGGCAAAGAGGTCTGGTGTGTGTTGGTGGCATCCAAAGACAACTTCTCCAGACTGATATACATATTCTCCTTAATGTATTACTGCATGCATGTGACATGCTAAGACTCCCATATAGGAGCCAGCTTCTATGCTGACTGGCTGAAGTCACTACCACCCCATGTTATGTTTCTCAACACTAATCTCCAAGAGATCCTCTAGCCTAACCCATTCCCTGCCCAAACTTGCCCCTACTTGCTATTCCCTGCATGCTGTCTGGGGCTTCACAGCACACTGTGGACACACGTACTGCACAAAATATCCCAATGTCCTGCCTCATGCTACGCAGTGAAATGGAACCAGTCTTGCTTCAGCAAAGGGAATCCCTGGCATGTGGAGCAGCAACAGTCCTTGCTCTAGAAGTAGCAGCTTAGGAGGAAAATGTCGCAAGCAACCATCTTACCAAACGCGTACTAATCAGAGCTGCTTAGCAATGATCACATTCCATGATAGGATTACTACTGATACCAACGCTGCCGCAGTGCTTATGGCTCAGGGATTTTCAGCCAAGAAATGCCAAAAAGAAGTCCGATTTGTATTAAAAATATTATGCTGAAGTACAAGGAGCACCTAATCTGCAGTTTCACAGGTGGAGCGACACGTATGGAATTATTAACGAAGACGAGTGAGAGTGTGTGAAATACAAATCTAACAGCTCGCTCAACAAACACAATGGGATGACAAGCACTACTGGCATCTGAGAACAGAAAAGACATCAGAGCTCCCCCATCCCCTTCTAGGCTGGGTGGAATTAGTTCACATCCCCAGAGATCCTCCATTACGTTTGTTCATTTGTGTGCTATTCCCACAATCTTTCTGCAGGCATAAGTCCCATTGAAACCCTCACTACTCTTTAGCAGTTGCAATCTTCAGGGGCCTTGTAACAGCTGAAAAATAAATTCCATTAGGCAGCAAAGTTAAATATCAAATCCTTTACGGTTACTTTTTTCAACTACCTATTTTTTCCTTCAAGCAGCAGCATATTTAAAAAAATGGTGTCTGAATGAACCAGGTCTGTTCAGAGGTTCACTGAAGCATGACCTTTCTCAGCATGATTATTCACCAATAAATCCTGGTGTTACTATAGTAACTGTGTGACATCACAACTGCTTTTGCTCCATATTGGTCCAGATATTCTCTTTGTCTTTCTTCCCTTTCCCTCTCTTTCGCCCTCCTTTTGAAAAATGGCTGCCAGAAATATAGCAAGTATGTGAAAGTGCAGCTAACTTTCTCCCATGGCTGATGAGAAAGAGATTTCTATGTCAATGCCTGAAACCTATTTTTAAGTCCAGAAAGGCTCACACCAACCTCTAAACACTCTCAAACTTTGAAAAAGCTCAGACCCAGATTCTAATCTAAATTGTGTGTCTGGCCTCCTATTTTTACCTCCAGATGAACCAAACGCAAAGTTATAAATACACTGGAATCTGTTTCACCCCAACTGGGGTGGGTAAAATTCATTACTATACAGAGAAATAGATTAAACCTATAGTCTTGATGCTGCAGGCACAAAGGTTAAATAGCTCTACTGAAATCAATGCAAGTACTTAAATATTACCATTAGGGGAATAAGTAAGCATTTGCAGGATTAGAACCAACAGCAATTACCTTGGTAAAACAATTTGGAATACATTCACATATTTGAAAAATGTTATGTAAACTATGAGTCCAGCTGTCAGCTACTGGTGGGGAGTGTGATGGAGCGGAGGAAAGAGAAGAAGAATTGTACCTGCACAGCCAGCGGGGAGTGGCGAAACAACAGTGAGAAATGGTGCTGAGTAAGAAGACAGACACTGGGGAAACCCCCAACGCCATTGTGGTGACGCTTCATAAGCATGTGCTGCCGCCACTTGACAGGGAGGAACCCTATGCCCGGGTTAAAAGCAGCCTGGTCCATGGAGATGGGTCTGGAAGCTCCAAGAGGGGTGAATGGTGAAGAGCTGCCTATTGGCAGCAAGCCCACTGAGACAGCTCAGAGGAGCTGAGCAACTTACTGGCAAGATTGTCCTGGCAGTTGGGAGCAGATCACTGGGACCTGAGCAGGGATGCTGAACCTGAAAGAGAAGACAGAGACGTTAGTCGAGAGGAGCTGTGAATACAGTAGGGCATGAATTGCTCACAGTGGACCATTCTGACTGTGGATGCTAAGGTCAGAAGGGTCTCACAGGACAAGGACCATGTGGTCCAACTCTGGGCTGAAAGACTGTAAGAGTGGACTAAGAGCCAGAGTAATCTTTGAGTTGTGTAGAGTCGTTGTACCCTTGACCATCTATTTTAGACCTCAGAGGTTGACATAAGGTGGGGTGTAGGGGAGGCGGAGTCCCAGAAGACAGTGCCAGGGCTGGATTAAGGACAATATGCACGAGGATTAAGGGCTTCCTCCCAATTTATATTCGTGGCAGGGGAGAATTGTTGGTCTTACTTCAGTTCCAGTTGCAAGCTTTCTTCCCATAGCGGAACTGAGACTGAGAGAGATCAAGTGGAAGAGCTGAGGTGCGCCTCACAAGATAGACATGGGTGCTTCCACAAGGAGCTCCTTCTGTGAGATGTCCTGTAGACTCCCATGGAATAACATGCATAAAGACTGCCCAAAGCTCTGCTGAAAGCTGTTTCAGGTTTGATTTTTATACATTATTTTCTGGTTCTTTACAGAGTGTTGCCTCTAAGGGCTGCATGCTTTGCCCTCCGACAGTAGCTTACAGGAGAGGACCTCAGAAAGCTTTGCAAAGGTGGATAAATAGCATTCATCTAAATAAGGAAGCTAATATGCAGGGCGGACAAGTGATCTGCCCACAATATCACACTGCAGCTGTGCCAGAGCCAGGATTAGAAACCAGATCTCCCAATTCCCCATCCTTAGTTCTAACTACTAAATCCAAATGCTTTTCCTTCCACATGTTAAGACCAGACTGAATTCTGTTTGCAATGACTTCCCTCCTCCCAAACAGATGGTTGGTATTTCGCTTTCTAATCATACTATGAAACTGAAAATCTCTCCTTGTCAAGCTCTTAAAAGAAAATTGTCCGTAAGTAGGAAAACTATCAGCAAAGAATAAGATCTAAAGTAGCTGATGTGTTTAATAAAGTCTATCAACAACAGAGTCCCAACCTACTAATGGGCTTCCAGTATTTCAACAGAACTAAATTGTATGTTGTAGCCTGATATCTTATGGGAAATAACTGTGCATCTCTTTTCATTTATTCTGTCATTGCCTATTTATTTATTGTTTTCTAACATTTTCTATTTCCTTTCCCTCTTCAAAAGACAAACATTATCTACAACCCCTTCTGGAACTATGCAAGTGTAAAAGAAATGTTGCCTTACTGTTATGGAAACACAATGCCTGGTGCCATCCTGGAACTGTCAAAGCAAAATCCATTTTCCTTTTTGAGAGGAATCAAACTGCTGGATTTTCATAGCTATGCCAACTGATGGATGGATACGTCAAGCCAAAACTGTTTGCAATCATGCTTAGTTCAGGACATGATAATCACTGGGAAAAAGAACAGACATTACGCTTTCTAAAGTTCAGTGCTGAAAACTACTGCGCCTAGTGGCAATATTTATCATTCAGTCTTCAACAAAGCACATACAGTAAAAAAAGAAAAATAGGAAAGAAAAATATCAACAGTACAATCCACACCTATTTGTTCACTATAAGTTGTATAACCAAACCTTAATGAAAGTGTTAATTGTTGAAATGTTTCACAAAACATTTGGATGAATCTGCATTTTCTAACCTGGACAGCTCCTGACCAACTCTAGTCAGAGCAAGGGTAAGGTGAATAAAGTTCTTTGGAAAGAATAAAAGCAACCAATTTTTGTACATTTGCACAAAACCAAGTGGTAGAGAGAGCAATGCCTTTCCGCTGTATAGCAGAACAGGGAAATCAACAGCTCTGACCAGGCTTAGAAAGCAAAGAAGGCCTCCTAGCTGCGTTTGAGAACTAGCTGCATAGGTCTGAATATCCGGAAGCACCTGTTGAGCTTGAAGGTCTGTTTCCTCATTTCTAGGGTACTTCACAAACCTCACTACAAAGCAGAGTGCTTTCACCTGGTCTGTGCTCCATTCCTCAGGATGGAGCCACTGAACAGAACAGGCAAACCCAGCTCTGCTCCTGCCTGTTTTGGCTTTGATTTGCCAGACAAGTTTATCAACTGTGTACCTCAAAGTCCTCCCATGGCCTCAGATGATGGACACCCGTAGCACTTCTGGAACCTCTGCAAATTGGTGCCAAGATCAGAGACTTGGCACCAGTTGAAACACATGCACTGTGCATTATACCTTTGCCTCTCCCTTTTGCTTTGGTGGCAGGAGTGTTGTTTCTGAAGCAAAAGGTTTTAGATTCGAGCCCTCTGCCATAGGCACAGCTCAGCTAGGAAGTTTTCATATGCCATTCCCCTGCCCGCTGCAGAAGCCCTGCTGGCAAAGCTGTGTCTACACCGGGGGGACTTGCCAGCAAAAATGCCCAAAGCCAGTTCTGATCTTTTCACAGCCCCCACCAACATGACTCTCAGTAGAACTCTGTAATGCAGACAAGGCCCCTATTAACTCGTCACAGCTCGTAGTGCTGATTAGTGACAGCAACATGGTTGTTGTTAGGACAGTTTTCTAAGAGGTGATATGGGAGCCTTCCAGGGCCAGTATCCTCCTTCAGGTAATGTCATCCAATTGGTAGTGGAAAGGGAGTTAGCTGCCCTGTGATTTATTCATTCTCCCACCATTGACCTGCTAGGTGACAAAAAACTTCACCTACTGTGCCTCACTTTCCTCATCTGAGCTCCGAGGCTGAGACGGGATGCTGTAACTTCAGGAGGCAGCTTTAAGCAGCCGTTATGCCTTAGAATTCTGGATTATAAAGGACCAGTGCATCCCCAGCATAATTTAGAGCAGGGGTGGGCAGTTGTTTTGGCTGGAGGTCCATTTAATGAGTTTTGGTGAGCTATTGAAGGCTGCATGCACAAAATCTTTCAAAAGATTTCATCTTAACAAATTATAGATTAAAAAACATATATATTAAAAATCAAACATCTACTATAACATATTTTAATTTTATTTTTTTTTAAAGTTGGCCAGATTTATGTTTTTTGAGTAGTATATATAGATGTAATTGCATAATGGCTCAAAATAAAGTCTTACTCTTGTACACTGTGTGTGGGGGGCGTGAGTAGGAGGAGTGTGTGGGGGATGTGTGTGTGTGGTGGGGGGGCTGCCTGTGCTAGGTCCCACGAGTTGGCTGGGGGCAGAAGGATGGGGGGGATGAGGTGTAGGCAGCAGAGCTTGCCTGGGGAAGCGTGGTGTAGATGCGGTCCGCCCCACCCCTATCCAGCCTGCGGCTGCCCTGTACTGCTCTGCATGAGGCCAAGCCCCTCCTGCTCCTGCCCAGGGCAGCCTGCACCGTACTCCCACTTACACCTGCCCCGGCCACAGCTTTGGCCCCAGCCAGCATGCAAAGCTTTCTGGCAGTGCCACCGTCCACACACTCAGCTGCCTACAGGTGGCAGCTCAATGCACCAGGCAGGCAGAGTGGGTGGAAGGTGGCTAGGAGCTGGAGCCCTGTGCATTGAGGCAGGAGCCCCCCAGTTGCAGCTTCCCCCTGCTCACTGCCACTTCCCCACCCAACCTGCTGCCTGAAGCAGCGCAACAGGGGCTGGAGGAGGAGCTGCTGGAGGCAGGGGGTAGCTGAGCAGTACCTGAAAGGTGCAGCCACACTGCAAGCAACCTGCCGGAAAGCTGTGCACAGCGGCTGTGGCCAGGGCCAAGGCAGGCATGGGCAGAAGCACAATGCACGCCACCCCAGGCAGGAGCAAGAGGGGCTCAGCTCCATGCGGGCCAGATACAAGCCATTGGCAGGCTCCTGCCTGCAGGCTAGATGCAATTACTTGGCAAGTCAAATCCAGCCTGTGGGCTATATTTTGCCTACCCCTGATTTAGAACAACATCTCTGCTGTCTAAGACCACCTATGCTGGCTGGAGCTATCCAGAATTTCAGTTCCCAAGCCACTTATATCTCCTGTGCCTTAAAATGCCTGTGCTCTTATGCAGTGACAAGAGTATGGGGGTGTTTGTGGAATAAGAATCTTGCCCTTTGATTTTTTGGTGGGGAAATAATTAAGTCAATGGAAATGTTGCCTGCATATAGACTTCAGGACTTAGAAGTTAGTGGGGAATAATTTGTTTTTAAAAAACATACAGAGTAGTATTGAGCAAAATTGTGTCCAATGAAGTTTGAGAAAACTTTTCCTGCAAACACAAGCTTTCACATAACTCCTCTATACCATTTATTCCTGATCTACACAGCCAAGAGATGGCAGCACGCCACTGTTTATGTGCTATAGCAAAACAATCTTCATTTTCAAGGTATCTTGGAAGCATTTACTGATACAGGTATTGGTACTACCTACTGATACTGGAGGACATGGAAATGTTTCACACATCATCTGCTTTAGCAAGTCCAACAGGGCCAGAAGAGGTATCAAATTATACTCTTATTTATGTAAAGTGTAAACTCCTCAGGGCAGGGAACATCTAGTCCTGTGTTCATACAGGGCTCAGACAGAAGTGCAGCTTGTGCTGTAACTGGAAATGCTTTGCAGGAAGTGCTCTGAGTCACAGCGAGCCCCAGGACCAAACAGAAGTTCACTGTTGGATCCAAGGGGGAGGGGAATCTATACTGGCTGCAGCCTTCAGCCAGTTTCCCCTAGCAACAGCCCTTCCCCCCTGCCAGCTCCGGCTGTTTTCAGAATGGGAGTGGGGAATGGGAGCAGGGAGAGCTTCCCCAGTTAGCACTGGAGGGTGGGGTGGGTGAATTTGAATCCTCCTACCTAATGGGGGGCTCCAATACACCTGCCCCACCCTCCAGTAGGGGCTGAAAAAAACCGAGACTGAACTCCCTCCACTCCCTTTCCCTCCTCCCATTCTGAAAACAGTAACAGGCTGGCCGGCATCACAGACAGAAGTTACAGAAGGCGCTCTGTTTTGAAACATCTTCATCTAAACCCTCATGCAATAAGGGTGAAGATTTTCACCTCATGGACCATTTTTGAAGCGGTTTGCAGATGTGCACTTGTGTTTGGTCATAGCTATAGACTGCTTTCCATGGCCAGATTGGGCAAAAACTGTCACTTCTGGGATCAGGTTAGTCAGTGTTTTTCTTTGGTTGGCTCAGTAGGTTGAGATTCCAGAGCCTCTCTCTCCAAGTCTGTTCTCCAATTTTTTGCTTATTCCCATTCTCCTCCCTTGATCCACTCCAATTTTTCAACAACCTTCTTGGAACATGGGTACCATAACTAGATGCATTTTTTCCAGTACCAGTGACATGTCAAATATAGATAATAGAATCTCTTTATTCCTTCTCAATATTCCACTGTTTAGGCTTTTGAGTTTTGCATTATTCATAAAGAGCTTGAAAAAGTGAAGGCAGTTCTGCAATGAGCAACAAAAGGTTAAGTCTGGAGAGACTGATTTATGGGGACACATTACCAGATCTGTCTGCCCCAGCTCCATGACTAAAGCCCTTGACCTTCAACATTTTCCAGGTGGATGGAGCCCTGTTCTTTCATGGGGATCTCTTCAAGTCAATGGGGGCTCAGCACAGGCATTAATTTGCTCAGACCACGTTAGAGGGGTCTGGGTCTAAAAGGCCTTTCAGCTACACAAGAACTGGAGGGGTACAAGCACCAAGACACAAACATTGTTCCAAGCAGTTCAGGGTACCATAATAAAGATACATTTAGTGAATGCTGAGTTTGATTGTCAGGAAAAAAGAATTTGAATAGTCAGATTTCTTGGATTGTGGGACATTTTCCCCTACAAGAAGTGGCAGAATTTGGAGTGCTTACAAGGCTAGAAACTGCTGACCAGGATCATGCGTGTACTTGCAAACTTGTCAACTGCAAACTACATCAGCCTCCTAGGCCCAAATTGCACCCAGGCTTATGCGAGACGGTTGTCGTTGTTCAGAATAATTTCCTCTGTGCCAGCAAACATAAGAAGCTGAGGTTTACTTTTGAGCTGAGATCTGATCAATGCTCTTTCATTGTGCCAAAGAGAAAGGGGGGGGGGGGGAAGAGGGAAGAGGTAAACAACAGCAGGAAAATTCAGAAATTGTACAGCAGTGCAGATACATTGTATTAATTTGCCAGGAAAGAGATTGACAACAGCATGGAATACACTATGGTCTAAACCTAGCATGAAAATAAGATGCTCTTGATCAGAGACTACTACTGTGATATACTAGATACAGACAGGTCAATAGAAAGCTGAGCCAGGAATCTGAAGCTGTTTATATTAAGACGCCTATCTGCAACATGGGATAATGGCACTATAAGAGGCATGCTGTGTTAAGATAATCATATCTATGGTACATTAAGGTCCAAGTCAGAACTGAGTGTCTCTAAACCTTTAGGGGCCTATTTAGCAGAAATCCACAGTACGAAGCCTGTGGTGGAAGAAACTATTCAGGCTCCTATGACTCAGCGGCTGCAGAGCTAGATTAAGAGAAACAAAATTATCTTATTCATGTAGCCCCTCCTCTAGGATTAGGATAAATGCATTGGACTACTGTAGAAGATTAAGAGAAACAAAATTATCTTATTCAGGTCCTGTAAGTATTTATGCATGTGCTTAATTTTCGGCATGTGAGCAGTGCCAGTGACATTGCTTGAACTAAGGTGCATGCTTAAAGACATTTCACACTTTTAATCTAAGTGCCCTAGCTTAGGTCAGGAGAGAACAAAATAGACATTCCACTTTCCGCTATTTGAACACCAGTGATTTGTAGAAAGAATCACCTGTAGGAAAAATCATGTCTCATCTGACAACAGGAACTACTACATAGGTGGTCAAAGATTCATAGAAAATGAGGGTTGGAAGGGACCTCAGGAGGTCATGTAGTCCCAACCCCTGCTCAAAGCAGGACCACCCACAACTAGATTATCCCAGCCAAGGGCTTTGTCTAGCTGGGTTTTGAAAAACTGCAAGGATGGAGAGTCCACAAGCTTTCTGGGTAACCTGTTCCAGTGATTTACTACCTGCCTAGTGAGAAAATTCTTCCTAATATCTAACCTAAACTTCCCTTGCTGCAACTTGAGACCGTTGCTCCTTCATCTGTCATCTGCCACCGCTGAGAACAGTTTAGCTCCATCCTTCTTCAAACCCTCCTTCAGGTAGTTGAAGGCAGCTATTAAATCCCTTCTCAGTCTTCTCTTCTCCAAACTGAATAAGCCGAGTTCCCTCAACCTCTCCTCAAATTGTGCACCCCAGCCCCTACACCATTTTTGTTGCCCTCTGCTCTCCAGTTTGTCCAAATCTTTTTTGTAGTGGAGGACCCAAAACTGGACAGTACTCCAGAGGTGGCCTCACCAGTGCTGAACAGAGGGAAATAATCACTTCCCTTGACCTGCTAGCATCAGTCCTACCAATGCAGCCCAGTATGCCCTTTGGTAACAAGGGCACATTGTTGGCTCATATTCAGCTTATTGTCCACTGTAACCCACAGGTCCTTTTCTGCAGAGCTACTGCCCAGCCAGTCAGCCTGTACCAGTGCATGGGATTGCTCCATCATAAGTGCAGGACTTTGCACTTGTCCTTGTTGAACCTCATGAGATTTCTTTTGGCTCAATCCTCCAATTTGTCTAGGTCACTCTGAATCCTAGCCCTACCCTCCAGCATATCTACTACTCCCTCCAGCTAGGTGTCAATGGCAAACTTGCTGGGGGTGCCCTTGGTGAACATGCCGACTGTTCCTAATCACCTTCTCCTCCTCCAAGTGCTTAGAAGTGGATTCCTTGAGGATCTGCTCCATGATTTTTCCAGGGACTAAGGTGAGGCTGACTGGTCTGTAGTTCCCTGAATCCTCCTTTTTTCCTCTTTCTTAAATACGGGCACTATATTTGCCCTTCTCCAATCATCCAGGATCTCTCCTGATAGCAATAAGTTTTCAAAGATTATGGCCAATGGTTCTGCAGTCTCATCAGCCAACAGTCTCAGCACCCTTGGGTGCATCCCATCCAGCCCCATGGATTTGTATATGTCCAACTTTTCTAAATAGTCCCTAACCTGTTCTGTCACCACTCTTGGCTGCTCACCTCCTCCCCAAACTGTGCTGCTCAGTGCAGTAGTCTGGGAGCTAACCTTGTCTGTGAAGACTGAGGCGAAAAAGGTATTGAGCACTTCAGCCTTTTCTGCATCATCTGTCACAAGATGTTACCGCCCACATTCTGCATCATCTGTTGCCTCCCACATTCAGTAAGGGGCCCACACTTTCCCTGATCCACCTCTTGCTGCTGACATACTTGTAGAAACCCTTCATGTTCCCCCTTCACATTCCTTGCTAGCTGCAACTCCAATTGCACTTCGGTGTTCCTGACTTCATTACTGCATGCCTGAGCAATGCTCTTATACTCCTCCCTAGTTATTTGTCCAAGTTTCCACTTCTTATAAGCTTCCTTTTTGTGATTTAGTTTACAAAAGCTTCCTTACAAGCTTCCTTTTTGTGGTTTAATTTACAGAAAAGCCAAGCTAAGCCAAGCTGGTCTTCTGCCATATTTGCTGGTCTTCCGGTGCATTAGAATGGTTTGTTCCTGCACTCTCAGTAAGGCTTCTTTGAAGTACAGCCAGCTCTCCCGGACTCCTCTCCCCCTTAGTCTAGCTTCCCAGGGGATCCAGGCCATGACCTTCCTGAGTGCGTTGAAGTCTCCTTTTCTGAAGTCCTGGATCCTTAGTTTCCTGCCCTCCATCCTTCCATTCCTCAGGATCCTGAGCTCAATCATCTCATCATCACTGCTGCCCAAGTTGCCATGCACTACTACATTCCCCACCAATTCATCCCTGTTTGTGAGCAGCAGGTCAAGAAGAGCATGCCCCATGTGCCCCCTAGTTGGCTGCTCCAGCACTTGCACCAGGAAGTTGTCCCCAACACTCTCCAAAAGCTTCCTGGATTGCCTGCACACTGCAGTATTACCCTCCCAGCAGATGCCATGGTGATTGAGGTCCCCCATGAGAACCAGGGCTGGTGACTGGGAAACTTCTACTAGCTGTTTGAAGAAAGTCTCATCTACCACATCCTCTTGGCTTGGTGGTCTACAGCAGATACCCACTACAACAACACCCTTGTTGCTCTTCCCTTTAACCTTAACCCACAGACTTTCAACAGGCCTATCTCCACTTTCATACTGGAGCTCTGAGCGATCATGTGACTCTTTTACATGAAGTGCAACTCCTCCTACTCTTCTGCCATGCCTGTCCTTCTTGAACAGTTTGTACCCATCCATGACAGTGCTCCAGTCATGCGAGCTCCCACCAAGTCTCTGTTACTCCATAGTCATAGTGCCGTGACCGTGCAAGGACTTCCCATTCTTTCTGCTTGTTTCCCAGGCTCCATGCATTTGTGTACAGGCCTGAGGCAACTAGATTGCCCTTATTCCTCGGGAAGTATGACAGCACCTCCCCTGTTGCCCCCTCCTCCTTGTGCTTCCTTCAGGTCTCCCACTTCCCCGCTTACCTCAGGGCTTTGGTCTCCATCCCCCAGTGAACCTAGTTTAAAGCCCTCTTCACTAGGTTAGCAAGCCTGTCTGCAAAGTTGCTCTTCTCTCTCTTTTTCAGGTGGATCCCTTCTCTTCCCAGCAATCCTTCTTCTTGGAACATCATTCCATGGTCAAAGAAGCCAAAGCCCTGCTGGCAACACCACCTGCGTAGCCAGGTACTGATCTGCAGGAAGCATCTATTCCTGCCTGGGCCCTTTGTTGACTGGAAAGATTGAAGAGAACAACGACCAGAGCCCCAGACCCCTTTACCCTTACAACCAGAGCCCTGTAGTCACTTTTGATTTGCTCAGGGTCTCCCCTGGCAGCATCATTGGTGCCCGCATGGATAAACAGCATGGTAGTCAGAGGGCCGGATGAGTCTCAGTAATCCCTCCATAACATCTTGGATCTGGGTTCCAGGCAAGTAGCAGACTTCCTAACATAACAGGTCAAGTCAGCAGATGGCTCCTTCTGTCCCCCACAGAAGTGAGTCTCTAACCACCACCACCCATCGCTTCTTCTTAATGGTGGTTGTCCTTCCCTCCTTGGTGAGGCCTGTCCTGTCCTTCTCTACCAATTGAACATGATCCTCCCTCTCTGTTGCTAGAGCTGCATAGCTGTTCTCCAGACAAACTGCTGCAGGTAGAGGTAAAGATTTCTGCTTGCTGTCAGAGGACACAAGCCCTGTTGCTTAATGGCCAATGGTCCCCTTGGCCATAGTGTGTAATGCAAAGGTACGGAGTTCTGACTCAGGCTGCTCACCGCAGGCTCTGTGAAGCACAGACCTCTTGTGGGAAGCTCAGATCCCAGTAACAAGACTACTGCAGAGCACAAAGGAGAAACAAGGCTGAGAAGTGCTTGGGAAAGAAAGTAATTATTATAGTAACAAGGATGAGAAATCCACCAGATTATTGCTCTCATGTTTAGTTCATACTGTCTTCCATTGCCATCCTCCACAGCAAGCCTCCAGCAATCCATTTCAGAATGAAAGGGTCTTTTGTTGTGTGAGCACCTCTGGGGATGCTAGTACTGTGCAGGCAAAGGGAATGAGAGAAAAGAGGGAAGTGCCTATTGTGTAGAAGGCTGGATTTAGCCAGGCCCCAAAGACTGCTTTTATGTAAACTGGTATTACATACAGAGCCAGGTATAAGTGAGGTCTCTGAACTCTCCAGAGCACAGGACTTGTTACCTTCCAGTGCTGCTCCCTCCCCAACTCCAACACAAGTCCTAGCCACTCCAGGGGTGGCTGAAAGACAAGTGAGTCATGAGCCTGTGGGCACGTCTACACATGCATTTAGGCACACCTAAATGTAATGCGCATTAGCTTATTGTGCATTAAGGTGATTCAGGCTCGCATCTACACGTACACACGTTAAAGCACATTAATGCCATGTGCACAGACTGATGTGGGATTAAAGTTAGCTCCATGTTGGATCATACACAGGGTTAATGCGCCTTAACACATCTACACGTGCTTTAAAGCACTTCAGCTATTCACGCCTAAATTTGTTCTTTTGCAGGTATCAAATTTAGGTGCAAATAGCCTAAAAATCACCATTTTTAAGGGGCATTAAGGGAACGCACGTGTAGAAATACACCTTTAATGCACCTTAAATTGGGATAAAGTGCTTTAAATCAGTATGTGTAGACACGACCTGTATCCCCTATCCTCCATCCCCTTACCAACCAGCAGAGTTAGGCCTGAAAAGAAAAGGCAGCACACTGCACTCTACAGGATTGTGCAGCGAATGCATCTCCTGGGTGATCTAGGAATGCATCTCCTGGGAGGTCTGGGAAGAAATGCATCTCCACGAGTAAATTCCTTCTCAAACTTGCTTGTATTTCAAAGCAGCATGTCTCCACACTGCGCTCAACCAGGCTCAGATGAGCTCATAACATCAAGCAGTGCTCCGATGGCACCACAGACTGGCGCCTTCCCGACACCGGATCTGCAAGTGTCCCAGCAACATGCAAATCCAGCATCAGATCTTAATTTAGAAGAGCCACCTCTCTGGTCCTTCAGTTGGTTTTATGCACAAAATTTGCTGCCTTGGCTGCAACAGAAAAAGATTCTGAGGGAGAAAGGTTATCACAGCGTTATTGCCTGTAAGCCTTACACTCGTGGATTTTCCTGTCAGTGACAAGATGGCTTAGCCTTCAAACAGAATCTCTCCGCATGCTGTTCATCTGTCAAGAGAAATGGATAACATAACTCATGATAACCTTCTTGCTTAGCATATGTGCTCAAAGACGATCTTTTCCAAGACTCGCCCAAAAGCCAGCATCTCAAAGACTGAACTGGAAACATTTACTTGGCAAGCTTTGTTCAAAGAAAAGTTATGAAATGTTTTCTCTAACATGGAAAAATTTGCCATGTGGCAGATTCTCATTAAGGCCTGTATTCCCCCTCCCATTTCCCCTCATGCTGCTAGATGATTACTGTGCTTCGTTTCTGTCTCTACTGCATGTAGAGATAAACACAGATGAAAAATTCAGATCCAAGATTTGCTAAGCTATAGAGCTGGGCTTTGGGATTGGACCTTCTCAAATACAACTACTGGAGAGAAAATGTACAGTATATTCAGTATATTCTCTTCCAGATTTCAAGCATGAGATGAACTTCTATTCCACACATCCTTAAAACCCTGGGCACAAAAGCTAGTGGCAAGGCAAAGACTAACAGCAAGAACAAGATCAGAGGCTTGTTTAAAGGTGAGCTTTACCCCAAGGGGAAATGTTGCCTGAATACAGATTAATGGGTAACGCCTTAGGAAAGTAAATGGAAGGAAGAGGGGAAATATGTTAAATGGGATAATGAAACACACACTCTAAGTGTGGCTATGCCTCCCCTTCAGTCCTACAGAGTGGATAACAGCCTACTAGTGCTATCTAATAGCACTCAGTTTGTGTGACTTCATGGTCTCCTTCTTAGTGAGTTAGCATAGCAGGTGAAATATTCGTTATCATGAAGGCATGGCTCAGTACACAATACATTATGTGTTAATAACATTATGAATGCACACCAGTGTTGCCAACCCCAAAACACTGATTTTTTTCCTCAAACTGGAAGCATCTAACCCCCCTCAGAACCCAGAGCACTACAGTACATTATATATTAGCTACATTACCATTCATTATAAACAAATGAATGAGTGATGGACCCGACATGCTAGAGAGCCAAACAGGTCCCTGTTGTAAAAGCCTGGAACTTCACACCCTCTACTAGAGATGCACCCATTACACCAAGGATCAATTTTCCCCATGGTGTCTAGTATGACATCAGCATCATGGCTAGGGTACAATCACCAACAAACATTACAGCAGCCTGGCTGGGAGGGAAATGTGATCGTTATCGTATCTCTTGCAAAATACAGAATATAATATCTTGCTCTATTTGCTTATGTTGGCAGACATTTCATTGTCCTCATGGTACTTTCGGCTGTCTTGTCTAAACTGATGAAAAAAATAGCGCACTTGGGGAATTGCACATTCAGAATTAGCGTAATGTAAAAATAGAGTGATGATGTATTCGTATCTGCAAGCATCCTGCAGGCACTGAAACTGGTATTACCCTAGGGTGAATCTGTAATTCATTTGTATATGTTAACAGGCAATAGTTGGCCAATGGTTACAATAATGGATTTCTGTATAGGATTCATTTGCTAAGAGAAGTTATGAATTGACCCAGAAAGAATGCGTAATTACAAATTCCTTAGTGGGGTTTGAGTATTCACAGCTGAGATTTAAGTAAACACTGATTTTCTCTTTTAAGGAAGAGTGGATATTAGGGCCATGAGATGAAATTTGCAATAACTCTGCTATCCAGCTGCAAGTAAACTTTGCAGATATATATGCACACAGCAGAGATCTACCTATCAAGTTTTGTGTCCTGGGCAAAACTTCCCTGGGGGAGTGGGAAGGGAGGCAAGCATCACAGAGGAGGGGGAGGGGAAAGGAAGGTGGTCAGTCCTACCTGGACTCAAAGACCCCACTGGCAGGGTTTGAATTACACATCGACCCGGGGTGGGGGTGGGGTCTGCAAAAAAAATTGGGCTGCCCATTACGATGCCCTACTAAAATCAGGCAGAGCCGTCTCTTTTGGAGGGGGGGGCGGGGGTGAATCGGGGTGACTGGCCCAGGCCCCGCACTTTGGTGGGGCCTGCAGACAGTGCTGTACAGGCCCCGTGGACAGCACTATTGGAACGTACCGAGGATGCCACCACTCCGCACGGCTGCCGCCCACCGCCAGGTTCACACTCTGGCTACGCACCACCCCTCTCCGCCCCATGCTCCAGCTGCTCCCCATCCCCCCCCCAAGACTGATATGCCCTGCACACCCCTAGGGTCGGCTCTGCTCCCAGGTTATGGTTTCAAATCTTATAGGGGGGCTTTCATCTCTTGGGGGGGGGG
>NW_017729016.1:10624971-10627808 GCF_001723915.1 Gavialis gangeticus
GGGGGGGGGGCCCTCAGCCCCTCCAAGCTCCCCCGTAATTCAAACCTTTCCCACTGGTCCTTCTCTGTCCCCATACCCGGCTGCTACTGCTGCATGGTGCAGGGCTGGTCCTGCCCTACCGCTGCACCCGGCTCCTATGGTTAGGCAGCGTGGGGCTGCTCTGGACGCGGCAAAGACTGGAGAGGAGGGGGCATTCCAGTGCACACTCTAAGTTGGCATCCAGGGCTAGTGCTCCTCTTGCCTCATCTAGTTATGCTGCTGTCATGCAGCCAGACAAATACAGCTGGCTGTAGAGGCACAGTTATGCCTAGTGGAGAAGAAACTGGCCAGAAGGCATGAGCTCTGTTCCTGATTCCCACAACCCTGAGGGAAGTCATTTCACTTCTGTATCTTGCCTATTCAGATAAGGTGTGCGGGATGAGGACTGTCTCTTGGTGTGCATCTGCAAGTGTGGTCAAATGTGGTCAGAAGCCTTTTAGCAGTGGCAGGATGAAATATGGTAGCCTAGCCTGAAGATGGGCTGGTACTTGTGATCTGGCTGCGACCCCTGCTGCTTCACCCAGCTTCCAAATTGCCATTGCCATGCTTGTGGCTTAGCCACTACTGATCCCTCAACCACTGAAATGCCATCACCATCCCAACCCCTGATCTAGAGTAACGGGGCCTGTTCTCAAAAAAGGCGCTGGGATGGATTGATATTGACTGGATCAGAATAAGTCTACAGCTCAAAGCACAGACCATTTTATACAAAGAAAAATGTCTCCTTTTCAAGGACCACTTAAATATTAAACATTAACCATGTTTCCAAAGACCTTTCTTTTTTATTCCCTCACAACAGTTGATGAGCATTTTGCCTGTGACAGGGAATTTGTTTGCACCTACTTTGCTGCAGAGTTGACATGAGAGGCTTCCTCCAGAGCTCATCCGGTCTCAGTTAGTGCGTGCGCAGCACAGCATCCCACTGAGATGCCAACACCTGTGCAGATCGGCCGCCTGGGGATAAAGAATGCCTTCGAAGAGTAACATTGTCACCTGTGGTGATGACACATCTTAACACAGGTAGAAGCTGGTGTTGATCGTTAGATTTAATACCAGTGGCTTTGTTGTTTGTTTGTTTTTATACATATATTTAATGATGAAGGAGACCTCTCATTCTTAAAATGGGAATAAACCCTTGTTTTGATGTGTTCAGTTCTGTACTGACTCACATCCTATGCGGCCCCAGTGAAAGCAATGCAGGTACGGGGAATGAAAAAGTCAGAATGCGACTCTACATCTTTTATATAAATCTCCCTGAAGTGGGCAGCCAAACTCTCATGGAAACAAAGCATTTAACAATATAATAAGCTACAAAGAGGACCCAAACTTGCAGGATAAATGTGGCTTTGGATTTTAGTAGTATTGGAAGGTAGCTGTGCTGACCCAGGAAATGCACAAGGCGCAAAAATTATTGTGAATAATTTCTTTTATTGGACCACCTGCATGGCTGGGATAGACTTAGAGGAGAGGTTTCCGGTGCTAAATACCCTTCCTCAGATGTCTGAAAAAATTAGATACAACCTAAGCTATATGGGCTACTGTGGCTTCTGTCTGCAGTATCTTACACTGGGTAGTGTTATCTAAATCAGAGCTCTGCATGACAACTCCAGTTTCTAGAAGCTCCCATGAACGTTGTTTCAGGTTAGAAACAACTTCCTATTTCCTGGTTTCTAGCCAGTTTTCTCATCCTTTATACCATGAATTGATTAGCAAAACAGTATAAAACCTGTCAAAGGATTACCCTTCATTTTTCTACCACCGTATTAGCATTTGAAAGAACTCCAGCACTTTTCTTCCTATAAATCTAAAAAGATTAGAAACAAGCCAGGGCCTAATCTTCAGCAAAAATTGCCACTAGGCCAAATTCAAATCCTATATGTAAGAAGTGTTAAGAGGTTTGCAGATCAATGTTATATAGAAGAAAACCTTGCTTGTTCAACAGCTCTCTACCTTCCCACTTCTTTTTTGAATCCATGAAATCTCCCCGTTAGCTGAATCTAACCAGGTTGTAGGGATCTCCAATCTTGTAGTCTAATGCAAACTCCAGTGACGTTAATGAGAGTCTTTCCATTGATTTCACTGAACTCTGCATCAGGCCTCAGGAAGAAGAAGGCTAAAGTGACCAATGCCTAATCCTGTCTCGACTTGGATAATCTATATTCTCCTGACCAAAATCCCCACTTTAGTGTCATTCTTCATCTCCTGATGTAAATTGCTGCATGCTGCAAAGCCTTCATCCTAGAGATAGCTCGATTTCACTACTAAGAGCTAAATACATTTCATACGGCCTCTTACTTTATACAACATACGGCAACATTTACAAGGCACATTGGGATGAAGACAGTTATATACATGAAGGACAGCTATCAAGCCAGTTACTAGGCATGATAGAATTGCTGCCTAACCATATAGTCTGTACATGCCTGTGGATCAGTTTTTTTCAGGATAAATGAGGTTCCTTAGTAACACATATAGATGAAACACATGAACTAACTTCAGGTAAGTTGCCAATGGCTGTCCTCAATTCAAGTAACTCATGTTAGTGTTATTAAATTATGGATTATCTCTGCAAAAGGAATAAATATGAAATTCATGCACACCAATTCTGGAATATGATCCCAAGTCTATAATTAATTTTGTGCAATCACAGATTAATGAATCATCTGTTTTTCATAGAATGGTTCAGTTTCTCATCACATGCAACTTATTCATGAAAAGGAGACTCCAGGCACGTAAACAATTTCTTTCCCTGTGAGGTCATGCTAATGAAGATCCCCTCCCTCCCCCCCCCCTTTTTT
>NW_017729016.1:10627886-10632506 GCF_001723915.1 Gavialis gangeticus
TGATAAATAAGACCCCCTCCCCCCCCCCCCCCTTTTTTTTTAGATGATCCTTGCATCCATTAGCAAACATAGAAACATACATTGCAGTCACTGGTGTGTGTTGCTTTGTTCCCAAAACTGAACAATTTAGGCTAGGAAGAAAATTGCCTGATACAAGAGTTTCTTGCTTTCATGAACAAGTTACATGTGATGACAAACTGGGCCTTCCCATGAAAAAATGAATCCAAGCAAGAAAATATCTGCAGCAAGCAGTTCCATCGGCTGGCAAACTCAGAGAGATCAGTTCCAAAACAAGGACTTTCAAAGTGTCTTTGGGGGGATGGGATGGACTTTCTATCATGAAGCATAGCTCTCAGTTCATAGTTCTTTGCTATTCCCTCCCCAAGTACTTACAAGACCCTCGTTCAGCTGTAATTGCTACCTGCTGGTCCAGGAACCCGAATTACCCATCTTTCAAAATCATATTTTGTTTTCTCCCTGTATGGACCCAGTTCGTTATATGAAATAACCCATGTCCCCACATATGCATATCTTTCACTGATGTCCTAACCCTTCCTTGATTTCTCCCTTTTTCAGGGCACCCTCCATGCTACCCCTTCCATAGGCCAGTGGCTAAGGACCCTCATTTTGGCACACACTAATTAACTCCCCAGCCGTAACTCAGCCCTTTCAAAGCAGGCGGGGCCAGTTTAAATCTTGCCTACATAGGCATAAGTCTAAAAGTAAAACCATTGACATGTCTGGAGTTTTCTTGGTTTACACTTGAAATGCATATGTCACTGATATTATTTCCTCTTTGTCTTTCTAAAAGCAACTCAAGGAATAAGCCACAGTAGTAACGTATCTCAGGTCCTAGCGATAATCTTTAGTAGACTGTTCTTATTAGGTAAACTGCAAATTCAGAAATGGCCAATCCAAGAGAAGAGGAACCTCAAATGCAATGTCAATATAAATCCATTAGTCCTGCCTGGGACCAATCCAATTTAAATTGAGCCATGCTAAATACTAGATTAAATTATTTTAAGAAAATTACCAAAAACAAAATAGTAATGAGTACAGAAAGTGTAATCTATAATGCATTTAATAAGTCACGGTGACAAATGAATCTAATTTAGCACTGCAGTTGTATAAGTACTATATAATTAGCAGTTACATTGTATATTTTCCCTCCGCATGTAAAACTACATTAAAAAATGGCCAGAGGAAATCATCCTGATGAGAGTTGCTAGACACATAATGGCAACATGCCATAGTGTGTGCATTATAATTACTTGTAATAATAGCTCGGTGGCTCATTTATTTATTTACAGATTGTGATAATACCAGGGAATAAGGAACTCACCGATTCTTGCAACTGAACACGTTTGAGTGTCAGCGAGAGAATTAAAACCTGACAATGGGCCCAGTCTGGTCAAACCCTAGGAGTATACAAGTCCTTAGACACAGACAGACCCAGGTCAAGTCCAATATCCTCCTGCCTTTCACAGTGGCCAACACCAGCTCTTTCCAAGGCGGCTGTAAGAACCAGTAGATAAGGGAAGCCTGTCCCCTCATTAGGTCTCTCCCTGATCTCCAGGGGTTCAAGACTAAAGCCTGGGGCTTTAGTTTTACTATCCCCCAATTTTGTTATCTTTAATTATACATCTTGATGGTCTTGTTATTCTTAGAAAGTTGTTCAGTGTCTCAGAAGCTTAAATTCTTAATGACTTCTTGTGGCAACGAGTTCCACAGCTAAACCATGTGTGTGCAAACATATTTATTATCAGGTGTTAATCTCCCACCTCATAATCCCATCAAGTATCCCTCCTGCTTGGTGAAGCTGAGGAAGCGAGGGAGAAAATGCTTCTCTTTTGCTCTTTGCCTGCTCCTGGTTTGTGCAGGGACTAGCCAGATCTTTGTCATAAATTAAAACAGCCTGGACACCACTTGTGTTTACTCTGGTTGCCTGTGGCCCCAAATGGTTGACAGGGCAGCCAAGGATGAGAAAGGCAGACAATTAGGTTACATTCTTCCTTGCTCTGGCCACAAAAGATGCCATAGGAAGTGCTGTCGGGCCCATGGATTCCCCTGCACGCAGAACGAATCTAGCAGCAAGCTGCTGAAGCAGCTTCATGACCTCAGCTGGATTTGGCTTCTCATCTTCAGAGACACAGGGCGCTTCGACATGCGACGGGGGTTTAATCCTTCAGGGTTGCATTCTACACCCCCTAAATTGAAACGGTGGGGTTTCTTCCCCCCGTCAATCATTGGTTTTAAATAGCATGAAATTTCAGTGCGCTATTCACAGTAAATTACTGCAGGGAGCAACGCAAAACAATCCACCCTGCTGATCTCTTCCTACTAAATTGCAGCGGGGGGTGCCGCACACCGCTAATCCCCACTACAGACAGGTCACGTCAATAGCTCACAGCTATAGTAATTCATTCATTTCATTACTTTTTATCACATATTTTTACATGCGTTTCTTTTTTTAATTCTTTTTTTCAATATTTAGAAAAAATATTCTTCTTTTATTTTTATTCGTTTCATTCCTATCTTAATTTTTATTTTTATTTTCCTATTTCTATGTCATCAAATAAAACTATTTCGTGTATAAATCCACTTGTTTTGGGGGTTTTTTTTGTTTCACTCAAACAACCACCCCTACAAACGAGGTGCTGAGATTCTCCAGTCACTTATACTATGCACACAAATCTGCACCCCTTGAATTTCTTATATATAACTTTGCACACATACTGGAGGGTTGCGGTATGCTAATTGAAACTCTGATAATGTGCTCCCTGCATTCTCTCACAGGGAGTCCCAATCCCAGAAGACACCAGGAACCCCCTTCCCCCACCCCTTCTGCATGCACATTCCTGCTGTCACATTGCTGCACTGTTGGGGATCATGGTTTCATTCAATGGTCCTCCCCCCGCCCCCAGGCTAACAAGAGACCCTGGCCTTCCAAGTGGACGTACACTGCCCCGGGAGACAGAAGCAGAGAGCCACTTCATTATCATCTCCCCCTCTCCAAACAGGGCACTGAAATTCTCTGAGCGCTTGTAATATGTGCACAAATCAGCATCCCGTGAATTTCTTATTTCTACACAAGAATACTGGGCATTGAGTTAATGTGACCAGCGGTAGGTAATGCATTTTAATGTCCCTGCTGCATTGTACCCCCCATATACACAAAGCAAGGAAAACCTGTGGACTTCACCCCCTCCAGCTCCACCCCCCCCTCCGAACTAGAGAAAAGGTACTTATGAGACAGACGGAGGTGTTGCAATGGATTTTTTTTTAAATTTATAGTAACACTCAACAATAACTGCTAAATGGATTAGTGTTCAGCACTGATGGATAAGTGGCCTACAGAGCACCCTCATCATCTGCAGCAGCCAGAACATGTGTGGCAAGTCAATTCTGCCCAATGGCTCCCTGACCAGCGTTTGCATGCTGATCGTAGGGGGCACTGTGCCCTGCCTGCCAATGTCTCTGTCTGGCTGCTGCCTCCTGCACTTCCTCAGACCAGCACCCACTGAATACCTCCCCTCTAGTCTCACAAATATTGTGGAGCATGCAGGCTGCCACAATGAATGCCGTATTTTTTTCTGGCTCGACCTCAAGCCTGTAGTCCAGTGACCTCCACCATGCTTTCAGGTGGCCAAAGGCACATTCAACAGTCATCTGACATTTGCTGAGGCAGTATTTAAATACTGTCTTTTGCTGGTCAGTAACTTGTCCTCATTATGGCTTCATGAGCCATGGCAAGAGGGGGTAAGCCATGTCCACTATGATAAGCGGGGCATGGCAACACCCAGGATCACTACATCAGGGACCCCAGGAGCATATTGTCCTTTCTCCATCATGCCAGGCAGCAGCGAGTTTTGAAAGACGCACACATCATGACCGCTGCCTACCTGGCCTGTATAAATGTTAATGAAGCATCCTCAGTGATCAACTACGGCCTGAAGGATCACCGAGGCAAATCCCTCCACTGCTGATCATCCCAATTCAACAGTACAATGCATTCCCACCAGGCAGAGCTGCTCGTGCGGGCCCAGACCTTGCGATCATTGCTCTGTAGGTTGATCCTTAGAACCGTGTCACCCGTGCACTGAGTTAGCTCTGTGCATGCCACCGCTCCCAGTGGGACATGGTCTGAGCTGATGAGCAGTTCAAATGTAGCCGGTGCAGTGGTGACGCGTAGGGGGTGCATGTGCACCCCCTGAGAGTGCCAGTGCCCTCCCGATCATCTGTGCTCACTGATTAGGCAATGGGCGGGGGGGCAGGTGGGAGCCTGGAAGCAGCTGCAGCAATTGGCCATAGGGGAACTCCCTCTGGGTAGCAAGATCTGCTGCAAGGGACACTCGCCCCCACCAGGCAGTGAGACTGGTGCAAGGGGGGCATGTGCTCCCACTAAGGCGACTAAGGCGGCACCAGTCACCCGTGAGGGAATGATCTGCTGACAGAACTCACCCACCATGCATAAAGCAGGCACACTTCATGCTTATGAAAATGTTCACAGACCTCTTTTTTCTGGGTTTATGTAAAACTGGCAAGTGAATTAATGGCTTTAGGGGTACCATTATGCTGCAGCCAGCCAAAAAGGGATTTTTTTTTTTTTTTTTTAGAGCT